>NC_090259.1:481797-549297 GCF_037325665.1 Littorina saxatilis | reverse complement strand
ACACACACACACACACACACACACACACACACACACACACACACACACACACACACACATACACCACGACCCTCGTCTCGATTCCCCCCTCTACGTTTAAATATTTAGTCAAAACTTGACTAAATATAAAAACAAGCCGCGTAAGGCGAAATTGCTACATTAATGTCAAGCTGTGGAACTTACAGAATGAAAACTGAACGCACTGCATTTTTTCACAATGACCGTAGTCCTCCGCTTGTGCATAACGGAGTGAAACTGACGAGCCTGTTCAGCGCGGTAGTGGCATAGCACGCTTTTCTGTACCTCTCTTCGTTTTAACTTTCTGAGCGTGTTTTTAATCCAAACATATCATATCTATATGTTTTTGGAATCAGGAACCGACAAGGAATAAGATGGAATTGTTTTTAAATCGATTTCGGAAATTTAATTTTGATCATAATTTTTATATTTTTAATTTTCAGAGCTTGTTTTTAATCCAAATATAACATATTTATATGTTTTTGGAATCAGGAAATGATGTAGAATAAGATGAACGTACATTTGGATCGTTTTATATAAAAAACATTATTACAATTTTCAGATTTGTAATGGCCAATGTCATTAATTAATTTTTAAGCCACCAAGCTGAAATGCAATACCGAAGTCCGGCCTTTGTCGAAGATTGCTTTACAAAAGTTTCATTCAATTTGATTGAAAAATGAGAATGTGACAGTGCCGCCTCAACTTTTACAATAAGCCGGATATGACGTCATCAAAGACATTTATCGAAAAAAAGAAAAAAAACATCCGGGGATATCATTCCCAGGAACTCTCATGCCAAATTTTTTTTATAAAGATCGGTCCAGTAGTTTGGTCTGAATCGCTCTACACACACACGCACAGACACACACACACACACACACACACACACACACACACACACACACACACACACACACACACACACACACACACACACATACACCAGGACCCTCGTTTCGATTCCCCCTCGATGTTAAAATATTTAGTCAAAACTTGACTAAATATAAAAACAGGATCAATCAAAAAGGATCCTTGTACTTGTTTCAATCAGCATTAAATTGTTGAATATTGCTATTAATTAAGGCGTTATATCTTTCTATTCTAAATCGTTGTTGTTCAATTTTCTTAAAAATATCAATGTGTGGCAGCATGTTTTTCAGTCTTGCGGTATACACATAGTATTTTGCAAGCAACAAGAACAAATCAGAAACCCTGTCTGTATGTACAGCCTCTTTACAACCAAACATAATACATTCCTTTGATAAAATCAACTGTGCACAGTGTGAAAACCTTTCCTGCAGCCAATTAAAAAAATCCCTCCAAAAAGACTGTACTGTAAAACGTGACGATTCCACAAATAAAACAAACAGCCTCGAGCTCGATCATGTGTGTTTTTGTGTTTCCAGGTGCCACAAGACCCGGGGACAACATTGAGGATTGATGGCAGGCATTCCTGTGGCAGGTAACTCGTCGAATTTAGTTGGCTTTCTGGTCACAGTCATTCATTGTAGAGTCTGTTAATTCTTGTTAGCCTAATCCAGATGTGCCCTCGTTGCAGATGCTGAATAATGTCAACGTTTCATCCATGGAACTTGCTGGTATTCCCCAGCCAAAATTGCGAAACAAACTGGAACAATTTCTACTCACGAAGTCTTGTCTCATAATGGAATAGAATTTAGAATGAAAATTGTTAGTGCAAAATCAGTCCAAACATCAGCTTGTTCTAGGTCGAATCAGTTACATCATGTTCAAAATGATGACAAATGACATTCCGAACATATATAAAAGTATAGTGTAAAAAACAATACATGTTCATTTTTGTTTGCTTATTAACTGCATGGGGCAATTAGACATACTGTGTGTTAAATGGTTGTCAATGTAAATATCTACTCTTGGTTCTTGAAGACTTGCATCTGAATACTGGAAAAAACTTAGTCTTTCGTTTTTCTTTAAAATACCGTGTAGTTGTTCTTAATCGTTGTTCGGGCTTTGCTTTGTCGGGCAGCGATTAAGAAAAGCCTTTCAAAACACATTTGTGAGAAGTTCCAATATGGATTGTTTGCTCAGGACACAAGCAAATGTCCGAACAAATGTGTGAACCAATGTTGATAAAATTCCGTTGGGTAATTTTTGTAATATGTTTTTCACAGACAGACAGACAGACACAAACGCACTCACAAACAAACACACACACACACACACACACGCACGCACGCACGCACACACACACACTCATACACACACACACACACACACACACACACACTTACATATCTAGGGAGACAAACCCCACCATCTGGCATCCGCCCTCGTTAAAACATTCAGGAATTACTGGACTGAATGTAAAATGCCAAAGCTGACTGGGAGTCACTACAATGCTAGCGATGAACGTTCGGTTAAAGACATGTCTGCTCTTTCAGTTATAGGTATTTGACTGGTATGGATTAAGTTCAAACAATTACGATTGAGTTTTTCTTGCAGGAAACGCACCACCGTGCCCAGGCTGTGCACAGATAAGACTTCGCCGTACAACGCTTATACAGTTTGATGGCACTTTGGAAGAGATCATCAGCACGAATCAAAGAGAAAAGCTTCACATGTTCTATAAATACATCAACAGTTTGCTCAATGATCGCGGAGGAGCTGTGATTATTCACTCTCAAGCTCAGAATATTCTGGACAGATTAGATCAAAAAATAGACCAAAAATTAGGCATGCTAATTTCAGACGGATCTATGTTCCACGATGTATTCGAGAGATCTTACTTCGATGCAAGACATCTTGTGTTTCGCGTCAAGCCTCTAAAACGAAAACAGAGACCTTGGAGTACCCTCGACTTTAAGTCAAGAACACCATTCAACAAAGGTATTGATGTTCCTACATATATTGAAATGTCAACCTTCATCGAAGAGCTCTGCGCGCAGCAAAAGGCAAACGATGATTATCTCGTTGAACTGAACATTGAGTTTGAAGAAGGAAAGCAAGTTTTGGTCCAGAGAGATTACGGTTTGGAGCCGTTCCAGGAAGCCTTTAACATGCAAGCCAAGGCTATGCGTCTCCCAGCAAACGTTAAGACAACGGAGCAGCTTGTGGATTACTGCTGGCAAAATCTCCGACTTAGAGAGTACATCACAGCTTTCAGCAAAGTCCAAGGTGGCGGGGTGGTCTATTTGGGCGTGTTCGAACACAAAACCGTAGTGGATGCATGGGTACCTGCTGAGCCCAAATGCAACAACGTTGTACGGCTAGCAAACCCAAAAGCGTGTTGGAGAATATGGCAAGATGCCAAAGGAAATCCACCTTCTATTTACTATGTCACAACAGGACAAAATATGAAAAAGAAAGAAACTGCGACTGGCGAATTCCGCACTGAGGCCTTCGAGTTGAAAGAAGAAGATCGCGTTCATTTTCACCGAGGCATCCTTCACAAAGTCGTTGAGGATTTGCAGTGGGTTGGCTGGGAAGAGCCCTTAAACCCTGTCCAGGTTCACTTTCACGAGGTTACCGGGGTATCAGCTGACTACTGTGTGATCGAAATCAAAGTCAGCGAATACCATGGCCTCTGTTTTTTTGACAAGGAGGGCCCCGAGTCTTACAGGTGCAAGCGGTCTTCCCCAAAAACACTGCAACGAGTCGAAACACAAGTGTGGGTTGATGCATTTCACAGGGGGGCAAGCCAGAAAATTAGAAAAAGGTCTTGGCGAGATGGAGTATCTCCAGGAATGCTGATTTAGACAGCAATCAAACTGTCTATTATTTCCAATAGACCTTGTTTATTACTGTGTCGTATAATACACATTTTTGCATTTGAAATCAACATGGCCGTGCACTGAACTCTGCAGAACGAGAACAGCTGGGCGCTGCTAGAATCTCCATTGCTTAATACATAAACTAGAATTGGGACAAAAAAGACTGTTGCTATGCCACGAAGACACCTCTTATACAATGGTGGTTTTGACATATCCTTGCGAGCTGAATCAACTTTCAGTTAAATGTTTCTGACTAAACTATGCATCGTACTGCGATAGTGCCATTTAACAGATCTTCCACGAAACGTCTTGAACACTATTTCATTAAAGATTATTGTTTAGTGATTTTGTGAAAACATTAACACGAAAACAACAAGGGCCATTTAATGTTGTTGTTTTTTCTCTTGTTTTGTGTGAGCGCAGGACAGCATATTCTTTTGTGTTCTAACTTGTACGGGAGCAATCGCAAGCTTTGAGTTATTTGGTGACATTGTGATTAATATGAAGTGAGCTGTAGAACTGTAATATTAAATGCGTTACTGCAGTGTTCAAATGTGTTTCTACATTAGGATAACGTGTGTTTGTGTGTGTATGTGTGTGTGTATGTGTGTGTGTGTGTGTGTGTGTGTGTGTGTGTGTGTGTGTGTATGTTATTTTTTATTAGTTTCATGGTGTTTTAGCTGTTGTTGCTTTTACATTTCTATTTCTGTCGCTATCTAACATTGTTGAGTATGTTTATGACCATAACTAGTTGTGCTCCATTGATTTAATTAGTGTTTGTGGCATTGTTATTTGTCTTGGAATATTTTTAACCGAACGCTTCAAACATTCGTATTTGAAGTTTAATTGAGAAAACGTGAACACGAATTGTGTTTTTTGTTGTTGTGTACATTGAGTCAACACTTGACTTAAGAATTTAACAAGGAAGGATCGAGCTCATCCTGAACTCAGGTCAAAATGAGTTCGGCTCATTCTCTCCCTGACAGGATGCCTTGAGTTTCCTTGTCTGGCAAGGAAACCGATTTGTTGTACATATTTAGAGCTTTTTGTAATGTATTATTGATATAAGCAGATTCGCGATCGTCGATAATGATTTTTCATGGTGTTTTGTAATTTTTAAATTACAGAAGAATTTGTTATTTTAGACAGTTTCAAGCAAAGCTATTTTTCGCGGATGTATTTACTGTGCAAACAACTCTAAATATGGCATAAGTGTCACGTGATAATCAACCGTTTGATTTCGACGCTCGCTGAAGCAGACGATTTTTTTGACAGTGATGCAACCATATATTACGGTCTCCTTCCGGCAGCAGTCCCAAAATGTCGACTTGTTTTGACCTTAGAACGATGTCTTTATCATAACTGTGAAGAACAGAACGGAGATCACTGTCGAAGTAGGCCAATCTGCAATCATTTTCGTCTCGCGAACACTGCTCGTGAACAACATATGGGAGAAGATCACTCTGTATTCTTCTTTTGATAGATTCGCGTAGGACTTTCGCGTTCGGCCAGAGAGACAACTGGCGATAGCCGTGGAGCGAGGATTATTAGAATGGGATCGAGCTGTGAAAAGCTTTTCTCAAAAATTCCCCAATAGATCTTTAGGAAAATTGACACACAAATTATGAAGAGCATTTGCGACTGCCGTTTATTCCGTTGATTTGTTTCGATTTTGTTGATAGCCCTATTTGTTGACGTCATTTTTTCATTTAAGAAATATTGAGGCGGCACTGTGTCGTCGGCATTTTTGTTGATTATTGTAACAGACCAAGCAAATTGTGAAGAATACATTTCAAGAGAGAATAGGTCAGAACCTCTATCTGCTTTGAAGAAAGAGGGCTTTATGTAATTTTTCACATCTTGAAGTGTAATTTGCGTTTCAGTGTGACACTTATTTAGCACTGGTGAGACAGATTAGACATTTCTAGTCTCAATCAATAATTTCGTAACAGAACACATTCTATCACGCCATTGTAAACAGCTTTCGCCCACTCATCAACACAAAATCCTAGATTATCAATCAATCAATATGAGGCTTATATCGCGCGTATTCCGTGGGTACAGTTCTAAGCGCAGAGATTTATTTTTTTTATTTTCTTTATTTTTATGCAATTTATATCGCGCACACACTCAAGGCGCAGGGATTTATTGATGCCGTGTGAGATGGAATTTTTTTTACACAATACATTACGCATTCACATCGGCCAGCAGATCGCAGCCATTTCGGCGCATATCCTACTTTTCGCGGCCTATTATTCCAAGTCACACGGGTATTTTGGTGAAACATTTTTATCTATGCCTATACAATTTTGCCAGGAAAGACCCTTTTGTCAATCGTGGGATCTTTAACGTGCACACCCCAATGTAGTGTACACGAAGGGACCTCGGTTTTTTCGTCTCATCCGAAAGACTAGCACTTGAACCCACCACCTAGGTTAGAAAAGGGGGGAGAAAATTGCTAACGCCCTGACCCAGGGTCGAACTCGCAACCTCTCGCTTCCGAGCGCAAGTGCGTTACCACTCGGCCACCCAGTCCTTAGACCAGTCCTTAGAGGGAAGTATTGATTGTGACATCGTAACACAAATGTTGCTGCCTCAAAAATATGTTCTTATCGTTCAAATGGCAAGTTTTGGCAAGGTCATACACTGATTACAACACCACGAGAGAATCACATGTCTCACGAGATATTTGAAAGCGTATGACTATTTTGTTTAAAAAAAGCTTAAATTGCGTTTTAAGTGACACTTCAACATCGTGGCATAAGGAGAATGGAAATCCAAGAGCAACAAGTCGCGTGAAGCAATATAAAATTGTTTAGTCAATCTGTCGCCCTAGAACTATAAGATCACCGCTAAAAAAAAAAACAGCCAACACCGAGACTATACGTACTAAGGTTTCACTAGCCTACACCCGAAGACTGAGACGCACGCAAACGTAGACGCTATTTAACCTAGTTTCTTTAAAGATATATTGTCTAAGCTGCCATTTTGGAGAGTTTTCTGGCGAATGTGACAAGTTCAAGGGGTATTAGCTGTACTGTAATTTAGAAACACCTACAATGATTTGCTCGAAGCTGCTCCGAAACTATGCCAAATAATTAAATAAAGTTTAATCAGCGAGCGGTTTGCATCCCCCAGCTCTCCTGTCAGGAGTCAGGAATTCCGGTCATCATCATTATTTATTTAGTTTTCACCTATACCCATTCGTCAAAGCAGATCAAGACCGTTGGATTGAGGAAGTAAAACCTACAGTCCCGCTAACGTATGCAAATTCCGTGCCATACAGGGCTAGAATGCTTCAAGTAACAAACACAACAAAATGTACGTTACGATCTGCTATGACTACCAAACACAGCATTCAGATTTGAAAAATAGAACGCTCAAATATTAATTCTAAGACCTGCGTCGTGTGTGTTGTAATCTATTCAACCACCAACACGAACGCTGTAGCTATTCACTCAATTTCAAGTCTGTATCTCTAGGAATAGTGCATGGAATACTCAGGGTCAAAAGGCAGGACGAAAACTAGGAGTCGCGCATGGCACGTCACAATGATAATTGCAGTCTGGTTTACCTACTCAAAATACAGCCATGTTTTCAATTTGAGTAACTCAGCAGCTCAAACGTTTATTTTAGGGTATTTCTGATGTGTGGTCACAAAATAACTACTACTAAGCTCTTGTATAACTCTTGGGGCGATTTGATACGTGTTTTTGGTGAGATATATTCCCTTTAAATAATATTATGGTCTTTTCGATCACTTCTTTAAATATGGTTTACAAGTGTCTCAACGACTCTGCTCCCGAGTACCTTCAATCCTCCCTGGACCTGTACACCCAGCCCTCCGACCGTCCCCTTCGTTCTGCTGCTGACCCACGCCGCCTTCACATCCCTCGCTCGAAACTCGCATCTGCTGGTCAGCGTGCATTTCCCTCCGCGGGCCCCTCCGTCTGGAACTCCCTGCCGCTTGAGCTTCGCCAGAGCCCCTCCCTTGACGCGTTCAAGAGTAGGTTGAAGACTCAGTTCTTCCCGTAGCTGGCTGCGACTTTCATGTTCGACGTGATGTGTTGTGCCCCCAAAAGACATTCTTGTGCTGTGCTCTGTGAGAGGTGTTTTCTCTGTGCTTAATATTATTTTGTTTGGACCTAGCTATTGATGTGTACATTGTTGTATGTTTATCAGGGTTTGCTAGTGTGTGATAGGGTTCGTGTCCGTCTGTAGATGTTAGTTTCTTTGTTAGTCCTGTGTTGACAACTCTTCGACAAGCGCTTAGAACTGTACCCACGGAATACGCGCTATATATATAAGCTTCATATTGATTGATTGATTGATTTAAAAATGCAATTATGTTCCTATCATTCATCTATTAGTTGCCTCCCTTGATTTTTACATTTAGTCAAGTTTTGACTAAACCTTTTAACATAGAGGGGGAATCGAGACGAGGGTCGTGGTGTATGTGTGTGTGTGTATGTGTGTCTGTGTCTGTGTGTATGTGTAGAGCGATTCAGACTAAACTACTGGTCCGATCTTTATGAAATTTGACATGAGAGTTTCTGGGAATGATATCCCCGAATGTGTTTTTTTTTCGATAAATGTCTTTGATGACGTAATATCCGACTTTTTGTAAAAGTTGAGGCGGCACTGTCACACCCTCATTTTTCAATCAAACTGATTGAAATGTTGGCAAAGCAATCTTCGACGAAGGCCGGACTTTGATATTGCATTTCAGCTTGGTACCCTCGTTAATAAAGAATAAAAATATTTTAAAAAATGTGTCTCTCGCTCCTTCTCCTTCTTTCTTTCTCTCTCTCTGTCTCTCCCTCACTCTCTCTCTCTCTCTCTCTCTCTCTCTCTCTCTCTCTCTCTCTCTCTCTCTCTCTAGCTCTCTTTCTCTCTCTCTTTCTCTCTTTCTCTCTCTCTCTCTCTCTCTCTCTCTCTCTCTCTCTCTCTCTCTCAAGGAAAATAAGATGACAGACGAATATAAACAGCAGAGGAATGAGGTGTTAAACCGTGTGAGACAATCCAAAACTGGTTACTTTGATAAATTAATTTCCGATAAGAAAGATACTGCAACAATTTGGCGGGCAGTAAATGAAATCCTAGATAAATCTAGGAAAAGGTCAACTGCTAATCTAACAAAACTATCTGCGGAAGAATTTAATAATCATTTTATATCTTTAGCGGATAAATTGAAGGCTTCTGTGGCAGAAACAAATTCTCGGGATAGAGATGACTGTTTTGAAAAATTGGACGAATTCTGTCAGCGGAACAGAATAAACAATGAAGCGTTTATCATTCCTCCGATTGCAGTTCATGAGGTCGGAACATTTATTGAAAACCTGGAGAATAAAAAGTCCATGGGTCCTGATAAAATACCCGTGAAGTTATTGAAGCTTTCTCTACCGTATATTGTGGATTCGCTCACGTTTGTATATAACCTTAGTATTGAGCAGAACTTTTTTCCGTCTAAATTGAAAAGCGCCAAAGTCATACCCCTTCCCAAATGTAAAGATCTCTCAGACCCAAGTAATTTTAGACCCATTTCTTTACTGCCTGTTTTGTCAAAACCATTAGAAAGGCATGTGCACAAGCATCTTCTTGCTTACATGGAAGAACAAAATTTGTTCCATCAGTTTCAATCCGGTTTTCGGTCCAAGCATTCTTGCCACACAGCTCTTACGTCTCTCTGCGAAGCTTGGCTGTCAGCAATGAACAAGTCTGAAGTTACAGGAGCATTGTTTTTGGACTTTAAGAAAGCATTTGACTTAGTCGATCATTCCATATTGCTGAAAAAATTACACTATTATTTGAGAAACGATTCGGTCTGTGACTTCTTTAAATCGTATCTTGCTGACCGGACACAGTATGTCACTCTACAATGCCAGAATTCGTCTACTGCACTAGTAAGACATGGCGTCCCTCAAGGGTCTATACTAGGACCTATTCTCTTTTGTATTTACGTTAATGATTTGCCTTTACATGTATCGGATGATAAAGTCAAATGCGAGTTTTTTGCAGACGATTCGTCTATCCATACCAGTAACACCTCGTTGGAATCAGTAAATTCTTCCCTGAAGAACACTTTGGACGAAGTTGCGAAATGGTGCACATCAAATGCCATGATACTGCACCCAGAAAAAACTAAAAGCATTGTTATTACCACAAGACAAAAGCATCAGCTAAGTCCTCTTAAATTACAACTGACCTTAGGTACAACTCAAATACAGCAAGTTAAAGAACACCGCATACTTGGTGTAACTGTTGATGAAGAAATGAAATGGCAAACACACATAAGCAACCTCTGCAAAGTGTTATCAAGGAATTTGTATTTGCTGTCAAAACTCAAACATTATGCGAAGTCTGAAACATTAAAAATGTTCGTTCATGCTCATATAATGCCTCATATTAATTTTGCTTCGACATTGTGGGATGGCTGCAGCGATGTTCACTTATTAAAACTCAATTCTTTGTACCGTCGTGCTGCAAAACTTATCCTGTATGAATCGCACATGTCTACAGAAATGAAGTTAAACATCCTTAATTTCCTTCCCCTAAAAACCCACCTTGCATACAATAAGGCTGTCTTTATGTATAAAGTAGTTCATGGCGATGTGCCCAGTTATGTGCAATCCCATTTTACACATGTTACGAAGAGGTATGGGTCTCAAAATTTACTTCCTCCAATTCCTCGTATAGATCTTTATAAATCCAGCTTAGCTTTTTCAGGATCATCTCTGTGGAATTCTTTGCCAATAGAAATCAAACGATCCGCATCATTAAAGGCCTTTAAAAGGCAGTTGCACACACATTTGAGCACACTATAAACTGCCCCTGCTGTCTAGTTTCCATTGTGTACTCGGATAATGTATGCAATGCTCTTAAGTGTTTTGTTTTTTATGTTTATACTCGACCATTATTTTGATGTTTTACTAGTTTAATACTTTGATTAGATACTGTTCCTTTTAGGTATGAAATGATAGCATGTGCTTGTGTGTAGATATGCGAGCGCACGCTCGCGCGCGCGAGCATGTGTGTGTGTATATGTGTGTGTGTGTGTGTGTGCATGTGTGTGTGCATGTGTGTGTGTGCATGTGTGTGTGTGTGTGTGTGTGAGTTTATGTGTGCATGTGTGTGTGTATACGTGGGTGTGGATGTGTGTGTGTGTATGTGCGCAGTCTTTGCTTTCGTTTACACTTATTCTCTGTATATGTTCCAAGGACAGGTTGGAAGATTAGGCTAAGCCTAAAACCTTTATCCTTATGTAATAAAGTTCTGAGTTCTGAGTTCTGAGTTCTCTCTCTCTCTCTCTCTTTCTCCCCGTCACTCTCTATCTCTGTCTCTTTATCTGTCTGTCTCTGTCTGTCTGTCTGTCTGTCTGTTTGTCTGTCTATATGTATGTTTCTCTCTCTCTCTCTCCGTCACTCTCTCTCTATCTCTGTCTCCCTCTGCCTCTTTCTATGGCTGTCTCTCTCTGTCTGTCTGTCTGTCTGTCTATCAGTATCTCTCTCTCTCTCTCTGTCTCTCTCTCTCTCTCTTTGTATCTCTCTGTCTCTGTCTCTGTGTCTCTGTCTCTCTCTCTCTCTCTCTCTCTCTCTCTGTCTCTCTCTCACTTTCTCTCTCTCTCTCTCCTATTCTAAAAATAATCAATTCTGGTAGCTGCGGCCGACCTTCCGCCAGACACACATTAATACCGGGGGAAAATAAATAATTACTGGGCAGTAAAAATAAATACCGGGCCGGAGGTAATTAAACGACAGTTTGACTTTACAGGACACAATGTTGCAGCTATATCAAGAATACGGGCCCAGGGCGGTAATATCAGTTACAGGCGCTCTTATACATAAAGCACCCACTAGACAATTGCATTTCGCGCACACACACACAAACACACTCACACACACACACACACACACCCACACACACACACACACACTTACATCCATTTTATGACTAAGTGCCAAAAGGTGCGCACGATAAGCGGACCGAAAGGGGCTACAAATAAAAGTTGACAAACAAGACTGATATTGTGATTTTTGCTAAGAAAACAGGTGTTGGAACCCAATTATGAAAAGAAAAGACAAATGCACTCAAATTATTTCACAAATAACGGGAATTGTGTTCGTTACATTATTCAACATGGCACCGAGACGTAGCATTCAGGTTATCTCGCACGTTTCTTAAGCTAGGGCTTTGAAACTTGGCACACTACCAAAGTATGGTGACCCCCAGGTATGGTGCAGATCACATTAAACCACATTGAATTTCAAGGTCACGGCGAGGTTAAATTTCCTTGATGAAGTCTTAACAAAAGTGACCTCCTCATTAATCTTTCTAAAATGTCAAGGTCACAGTGGGGTCACGTCTGGTTCAAAATTTGGAATAGTGTCAATTTATTTTGCGCGTGTATAGCACAAACTTTGAAAATACAGGCATTTTTAGTGTATGATGACCTACACACACGATTACAGTTTAGGTTGAACAGACCTAGGTCACAGCAGGGTTGCGTTGAGGTCAAACATATAGATTTGTCATTCAGTGAGGTATTCTCGCATGTTTTTGAAGCTGGGGCTTTGAAACTTGGCACACTTCCAAAGTTTAATGACCCCCTTGTGTGGCGCAAGTCACATTAAACCTCATCAAATTCCACAGTAAGGTTAAAGTTGCTTTCCAAATAGGAAAATGTTCGTTGTCTTACATGATTAAAAGCTAGATACATTACACTTTAGCTAACTTTACATAATTTTAGAATGTTGATGACATTTAACAAGAAAGTGACCTGGTTAATCTTTGTCAATTTCAAGGTCATAGCGGGGTCACGTTTGGTTCAGCATTTGGAAAATTTTCGTTTTGTCAATGCGTTTATAGCACGAGCTGTGAAAATACACACATTTCTAGAGTATGTTGTCTTTTACACTGTCTAGTCTTTATAAAGTCTGTGAATGAGTGCGTCATGTGTGTGTGTGTGTGTGTGTGTGTGTGTATATGTGTGCGTGTGTGTGTGTGTGTGTGTGTGTGTGTGTGTGTTTGCAAGGGTGTGTGTGTCCGTCTGTTTATGTGCGTATGAGTGTGTGTTTTGTGTGTATAAGATTTGTGTGAGTCAATGTGTGTGTGTGTGTGTGTGCGTGCGTGTGTGTGTGTGTTTGTGTGTGTGTGTGTGTGTGTGACTTGGGAGGTGTACGTGTGTGTGTGTGTGTGTGTGTGTGTGTGTGTGTGTGTGTGTGTGGGAGAGAGAGAGAGAGAAAGAGAGAGAGAGAGAACTTTGAACTTTATTTATTTATCGAGGGTAACATAATAAACAATTTCATCCGGCCCTCACCCATAGAGGGTATCTCGATTAATAACAAGAAGAAATAGAATTTAAGTTAATTACATTACAATTTACATAATTAACATGTCAAAACATTAAAAATACATTTCAAAATGCATTATGAATATCAAGCAATGATGAAATATTATTACAGAATGATTTACTTGTTTCCAAGAGAAACAGCATGTAGAGTTCCTTGAATAGAGTTTCACTGACTTGCATTCTAATTATATCAGGAAGGAGAGAGAGAGAGTGTGTGAGAGAGAGAGAGAGAGAGAGAGAGAGAGAGAGAGAGAGAGAGAAAAAGAGAGAGAGAACAAGAACAAGAACAAGAACAATTCTTTATTTAACGAGGGTAACAGAGTAAGCAGTGATCTGCTTTTTTACATCTGGCCCTCGCCCTAAAGATGGACTAGTCTAAAATTGCTAAAGAATAAGCAAGTAAAGAAAACTACTCCTACATCATTATAATAAAATGAAAGTAAGAACATATCATCAATTTACATACAATGCATTGCTTAAATGAACAAGAGAAGGCTCACGTAAGAAATCGACAAACTGTAACACAAACTCAATCACTCCGTCACACATATATACACACACACACACACACACACACACACACACACACACACACACACACACACACACACACACACACACACACAGTAAGCATAGGTGAAACTGTGCAAGAAAGCAAGACACTAGATCTGCCAACTAGTCTCGGCCCGCTCACAATAACAATGACCGAGACTTTCAGTAATTCCTTCGCGTGACGTCTAACCCTCTTACGTCATAATGTCTTCAAAATGTTAAAGTTTCTATCACACACGTCAAACACGTTTGACCGAGACGAAATCTTCTTATGCGAGCTTTATCCATAGACTCGGAAATGTTAAAGTTTCTATCACACACACACACACGCACGCACGCACAGACAGACAAAAGTTAGCATCGCATAGGCTACACTTACGTGAGCCAAAAATGTAAGATCATTTGACATGAGATTAGGTCAGGTACTACCGTGGTCAAACGCAAAAAAATCACGATTTTTCATGGTTTTTGGTTTTTACATAATACCAAACTAAAACCTATCTAATTTCACTTCTGCATGTTGGAATTGTAGTTTGTTTATAATAAATGTGTTTAATTGTGTATTTTCAAATGTATCTGTGCCTAATTTGTCTTTCTGACTTATCTCATTATCTATTCATAACTCATAACTCGGCTTCTATCGCACGCATAATGCTCATTCAAATACCAAACTAACGGCCTCGGCAAGCTCTGTCTGATCAGTGCAAGGTCAAAAACTCGAAGTAACAAATTGTTTGATTGGTTGATAGAAATGGAAGTTTACTGAGCCAGCGCTGAGACGGTGTGGCGAACAACCAATCACAGCGCGCCTAAGTAAACGCCTTCAGCTTTCCTATTTCTTCGCTGTTGCTTACGTTCTTTTGAAATCTCAGCTTTGTTGTCATTCAAACAAGCAAACATGGGAAAACGACGGATAAAACATTCTGAATACAGAAGGAAAGCTACAATGAGTGAAGGACAAGCTGCTTCAGTTCCCGATTCGATCGACGTCGGAGAAACTTCGAACCAAAACAAACCACGCATGTGCTCGGATTCTCCACCTCCTACGCCCAGTTCCACATCATACCTCAAAACATCAGCTTCTTTTGCCAAATTGAAACAAGAACATGTGGAGTTTGACTCTGACGACAGCATGACTGGGTTCAGGTTTGTAGACATGGAACTTTTGGTCACTTTTATCCAGAAATTGTTGTGTCCGTTGTGCGAACAAAAGACTGTCAGATGTGACTGAACATAGGACAAACCAGGCAGGTAAAATTGTGTTCACCTGTCAGTGCCAGCACAAAGAAGAACTGTTCACATCAAAAAAGTGTGGTAAAGTGTATGAGGCAAACAGGCGGTTTTCACTTGCAATCTTCTCCCTTTGGAAAAATTGAAAAATCAGCCGAGCGTTTCTTGAGTAACATGAACATGCCACACCCACCTCACACAAAAAGTTGGGAGAATCACAAAAAGCAGATATTGAAAGCCACAAAGTCTGTCGCAAAGAAGTCGATGAAAGAAGCTGTGCAAGAATTGACTGATGCACAAGGAACAGATGTAACAGTTTCAGTGGACGGCACCTGGCAACGCCGTGGTTTCATGGTGGCACACAAAACACAAATGAAGCCTTCCATCATCTCATTCTGGATATCGCCGCAACAATAGTCTACAATGATGAAGAGAGAAAGAGACTGGACATATTTGAGGCACTTGCCATTGAACCAGGACATTATGCTTCTTTGTGCTTCCAAAAACTTGATTCCTTTAGAATAACCGGCTACCAGGATCCAGCAGTTGCGGCGCAGCAGCGACGTTAGCGTGCATTGGATAACGCGCAGTTGAACATGGATATTGAGGAGGATTACTTAGCAGGGGGTCATGAATAGCTGTGGTAAGGGAATTAAAATGATTTCTGAAGTTCCTTATTAAATACTGACAAGCATGTGCATGTTGTTCTTCTGTTGTTGCATTTATGACACCTAACACATATTTAACCACACTTTAGAGTTGATTTTCTCAAAATCGCGTTTTCGAACATGCACAAGAGCATTGTCAAGATATTTCTAAAACGAATGGACAGAATTACTTCAAATTTTCTACAGTTATTTGTGTGATGTTAATGCACAGTTTAGACCTCAGCCATGTGCCTAGCTGATAAATTGCACTTTTTTTGAAAATGTACAATTTTGGGATTTCTTTACATGCAATAAGTCATTTGTTTGGTCAAATCTTGACCAAAGCTGGTGGTTAAAATCATAGATATATTCATAATAAACATCCAGGCTGATTTTAAAGTGGCCAGTGCTATTAGTTTTGGAAATATCTTGACAACCCCAACACAACTTTTTTATACCGTTTTTCGTTACAATTGCTAACAGCCATTTAATCAATGTTATGGATGAAAATCATGTTTTGGCACTATATATGTGCTTGAACAAGTGATGAAACCATCATTTAAAACAATCAGAACCAAAATTGGAGTAAAAGTGCCATTATGACAATTAAAGAAAAATTGTGATTTTTAGTGTTCAAACATGGTAGTACCTGACATGAGTTAAGAATTATGTCAAAGTTTCAGAGAGAGAGCGAGAGAGAGAGAGAGAGAGAGAGAGAGAGAGAGAGAGAGAGAGAGAGAGAGAGAGAGAGAGAGAGAGAGAGAGAGAGAAAGAGAGAGAGAGAGAGAGAGAGAGAGAGAGAAAGAGAGAGAGAGAGAGAGAGAGAGAGAGAGAGAGAGAGAGAGAGAGAGAACAAGAAGAACAAGAACGAATTCTTTATTTAACGAGGGTAATAGAGTAAGCAGTGATCTGCTTTTTTACATCTGGCCCTCGCCCTAAAGAGGGACTAGTCTAAAATTGCTAAAGAATAAGCAAGTAAAGAAAACTACTGCTGTGCTACATGATTATAATAAAATGAAAGTAAGAACATATCATCAATTTACATACAATACATTGCTTGAATGAAAAATGTAAGTTAATTTGACATGAGTTAAGAATTATGTCAAAGTTTCAGAGAGAGAGAGAGAGAGAGAGAGAGAGAGAGAGAGAGAGAGAGAGAGAGAGAGAGAGAGAGAGAGAGAGAGAGAGAGAGAGAGAGAGAGAGAGAGAGAGAGAGAGAGAGAGAGAGAGAGAGAGAGAGAGAGAGAGAGAGAGAGAGAGAGAGAGAGAGAGAGAGAGAGAGAAAGCAGATTTTTCCTTTGCTGTGCATTGCACTTCTACCTAATTTTTAATGTTGGGTATTTTTAAAGGAATATCAAAATAATGAATCTGAAAATCCCTGCAAACAAGTCGTAGATGTACAATTCTTAACAAAAAAGTTTCGTACAGTTTGTCTGTAAAGTATTGAGCATTTTGCCTATGATTTCAAACAAGTTGTATATGGTCACAACATGCGAAAGTCCCAGCATATTACATACCACTGTGAAGATCATTAGATGATATAATTATATAAAACCCACGTTGGATTTGAGAATGATCTCTTTTTGGCTCTATCAGACAAAAGAGATTGCCCTTGGTTGCAAAATCAGGCTTTGTTGACACACCTTGTGATTTCTGACAACTTGACATGGAGCAATAATGATTATACAACATGTATTATCTGTTGTATTCGCAAGTCCACTGTCTTCTTCAAACTGCATTCAGCAGATGCTGTTGTTGTTGGTGGTGTTGTTGTTGGTGGTGTTGTTGTTGGTGGTGTTGTTGTTGGTGGTGTTGTTGTTGGTGGTGTTGTTGTTGGTGGTGTTGTTGTTGGTGGTGTTGTTGTTGGTGGTGTTGTTGTTAGTGGTGTTGTTGTTGGTGGTGTTGTTGTTGGTGGTGTTGTTGTTGGTGGTGTTGTTGTTGGTGGTGTTGTTGTTGGTGGTGTTGTTGTTGGTGGTGTTGTTGTTGGTGGTGTTGTTGTTGGTGGTGTTGTTGTTGGTGGTGTTGTTGTTGGTGGTGTTGTTGTTGGTGGTGTTGTTGTTGAAAAATGGACACTAGAAGGGACCTCACATCGCTGCTCACTTTGCAGTAAGCGCTGTTTTTGTAACGCTCCCTTTTGTTGCTAAAATGAAACCATAATTATAATCCTAAACCCTAATCACCCCCCCCCCCCCTCATCCCCCGGCTGTTGGTCCACTCGCACGTGTCACAGCAATGCAAGCCCGTTCCTAAGAAGAATTATTTGTTGCGTGTTGAATACTAACAAAGGCCCAAATGACTAGACCCAGACCAACCAACTTGCCCAGCAAACAACATTTGACAAAGCTCACTATGAAAAACATCGGTCCTGATTACAGTGTCAAACCCTTTTCATCTAGAATCAAAGGTATATGATCTACACACTTTAATGCAGCAGCTTCTGTCTAGAACGTACTGCAAACAAATGTTGAAAGTTGGGATTGCCGGTTACTCAGTTTTTACTCTGAAGCGATGCATAGTAACTTGATTTATGTTTAAATATGAAGAAATGTGTGTGCCCACGTATGACGTTATCTTTTGGAAATGTGCTCTTTACTATGTTTTGAAACACACTTATGCAATCATTCTTACAAACATTAATCGCAAGACAAATTGTTGGCAAAGGATGTCATTGTATATTTGTTGTTGATTTTTGTTAGCTCATGTGTACCACTGCTACAAATTGTTCACAAAGAAAGTACCATTGTATGCTTTGCCAGCGGTGAGGTATGAGATTAAACTGGCCTATTTCCGCAGTCCCAGTTGGTGTGTAGTTATTTCAAGGTCGCTGTTGCATCGAATTACACTCGACAGAGAGAGAGCCGCAATCCGGTTATTGTCCCCACGGTATCAACTTCGCTAACACGCCACCGAGCATGTTCGACATATTAGTGGGGTTGCGGGGAAGACGCCCGACAACTCAGCACGACGACAAGTGACGGTGACCTTCTTTTTTCCCCCTCACACAGTCGGGAATTTGCGAGACGTTCCGGGTGGAAAATGGAGCAATTTGTCGTCGTCGCAAAAACGGAAGATAGAAATTGGTCTTTGCTGTTAAGTCGAGTTCACTTTAATCAAAGTATGTGTTATGGACATATAGATTGTTCATTTTGCAAATAGCTTTTGAAGAAAAAGAAAAACATATTTGATAGGCGTGGATTTACAGTTTGTTTTGTCGGGTACCATCTCAGATACTCACAAGTACGTCTTCTCAATGAAGCCGCAGAAGACGGACGCGTCCTGAGTAAAAACAAGTCGCGTAAGGCGAAAATACAACATTTAGTCAAGTAGCTGTCGAACTCACATAATGAAACTGAACGCAATGCCATTTTTCAGCAAGACCGTATACGAGCCTGTGCCAAAACGTGGTCTGCCGAAAGAGCCGACATGTTCATGCATTACTGTTCATCAACCGCACTTTCAATCGCAAAAAGCACTGAACAGTTTGAAAGCATGTATGTTAAAGACATAGCAAAGACAGTTTCAGAAGCTTGCATGCATTACACCTACATGAAAAAAATAAAAATGTTAGCCAAAGCGAGCAAATCCGGTGACTTAAAAGTGGGACATTCCGTACATGGTGTTTTGTTCGTCCGCGGTCCAGAAATCTCCGTCGGCAAGTTAGAAACAGTGCCCATAATATTGATAAATGTACCCTAAATTACCACGAAAAGATGATGTCTACGAAAAAAAAGATGTTTATTGGCAAAATATTTGACGTCAAAAACGTCCATAGCGATCGTAACTCCCTGTGTCTCCAGCGAACTCACGATACGTCCCTCGATTTTCGAATCTACGAACGTCATTATCGCAACCGAAAGTTGTAAGCAGCAGTAAATAAAAAGTTTTATTTGATTTGCAAACAATTGATTTAAAATAAAAGTATTTTAAGTAGTTTTGAGAAGTTTTTAGGTTGAATGCAATTTTCATGTCTTTTTGTTACGATCGCTCAATATTCAATAACTTATTTTAAATGACCGCGGAAGTATCGGGGCTGCTGTTATAAATAGCAAAAACGTTACACGCACGCAGTTGGACTCCATTTTGCTACACGGATGGCCGACTTTCGCAGGGAAGGTAAGTTTTCGTTTCATGTCTCCTGTTTGATGAGCGTTACGATCGACATAAAGTTACGATCGACTCAAAATTCTTCAAGTTTTTTACTTATTTGCTGTGTTATAGCTAGTAGCAAAGAATATGTTCTGGTGTAAGAGATTTGAAATAAAGAAGATCCGTATTTATCCTTATTAATCTCCTTCCAGATTCTTTATATGTGCACACACACACACACAGTCAATCATCTGACTCCCGCTCAGAAGTTTAGGAAAGCAGAGAGAAGATTAGAAGAATTTGTAGTCTTTCACCAACTCATTCTTTCCAAACAATAGCCAATGGTTTAATTAGAACATACAAATTGGTTTGTTTCTGACATAGCAAATATCAACTCATTCCTCAAATTCTCAAATACTTTCTTGCTTACAATAATCAATTCATGACCTTTTGAAACTCATTCATTCATTGTCCACGACCTTTTGAAACTCACTCATTCATTGTCAACGTCATAACATATTTACAAGGACAAGAAAGCAAATAAACAAAACATAACTTTTACGTTATGTAGAGGTGACGATGTAGCTAGCCTTCAACCTTACGGCCTCCATCGCACCCTCGCCACACTGGCATCACCCCGCACAAGTCAGACTGGGGCGGCCTGTTACAAAATATAACACCCTACTGTAACAACTAACAATATTCAAAAACACCAACCGAGCACAAGGAAATTATACAATTCCGAAATTATTCAAATACATAAGTCATGTCCGCGCATACAAAAGAAATGTTCAAGTTCACACAAAACTAGCAAAGTACCTCATCTTCCAATATGGCGGCACCCATACAAAAGTCCAAGTCATCCCGGCAATGTTTCCCGGTTCCAAGGTTGACATCAAAAGCAAGAGCAGGTTTTCTCATCCGAGAGCCCAGGTCGAATGACTTTCAATTGTCAGGCAGTTTACAATCACAACTCACAAAATCAGGCGGTTGCGATTATAACGCGAACAACTCGCACAGTTGTAAATTCACGTGCCGCGAACCCAGTTTGACCGTCCGTAGCTAACCATGGAATTTTACTGAACTGTTAAAAGTTTCCACCCTCAAAGTTAAACCACTCCTGACAACCTCTTTGTATTACAAAAAGCACTAGTTATATCCCTTCAACTATAAACACCATAACCGCCATTCATTACATCACCCCTTTCCCCGATTAAAAAAAAAATGTGAACCCAAAATGAACATTTTTTTTTTTCAAAAACTGTACAAGTATAAGTATTCCAGTAACAAGAAAATTTTTTTAAATACATATAAAAAATACATAAATAGATTAATAAATAATCAAAGCATAAGGAAAACATTTATTAAATACTCTGTCCGTTCCCAAAGAGTGCAATCAGTTTACAACCAAAAGACAGTGCCATCCACCAAAAAAGTGACGAAAGCCACGAAGCTGTCCTTAAACATGAGCAACAATGGCAAGCATAATAAACCACATTTACGCCGCCGTGTAGATAATCACCCACTGTGTTAATCCACAACAGTTATACTCATGGACATTCAGCAATTTTCGCCTATTACTGAATGCAATAACATTGACATTCTTGGTACCAAAGATCGCCAATAAAGTTTGAGTAGCCCCCGCTAAACTCAATACAGTAAACCTCGACTACAACACAAAATGGTACTAGCATCAAAATATCCAAACAAATTTTTCCAGCCAGATTAAAAAAATAATCACAATGTGAAAAAAAAACAAGAACAAAATTAAATTAGTTCTTAATACATACACAGCATATCAACACTCACAGCACAAAAAGTATTGTCCTTGTTGATTGCAGAAAGTCTTTTCACTGTCCTTTCAACCATCACGTTCCATTCACTTCGTCAAGCGTGACAACACATCAGCCTCAAAATTCCTGACTCCAGGAATTGGCACTACTGTGAATGAATACTCTTGGAGAGACTGAGCCCATCGCAACAGTCGTCCGTTGGCAGTTTTGGACTGTCGTAAGTACGTCAACGGTCTGTGATCAGTCTCAACAAAGAAATGTGAGCCAAACAAGTAGCGATGGAATTTGTCAACTGCCCACACCAACGCTAGGCACTCTCTCTCCACAGTAGAGTATCTGGTTTCTCTTTCCAGCAGTTTCCTGCTGGCATACAGAACTGGATGAAGGACGTCGTCATCATCAGGCTGCATCAGGGCTGCTCCAATCCCCGTGGAGGATGCATCCGACCGCACTGTGAACGGCCTGGAAAAGTCTGGCAATCTCACCAGTGGTTCAGACGACAAAATTTCTTTGACCCTGTCAAAAGCCATCTGACACTCTTTTGACCAACGAACTTTGTTTGGTTGGTTCTTCTTTGTGAGTTCTACCAGGGGGGACACAATAGACGCGAAGCTTGGGACATAGCGCCTATAGAAACTGATGAGCCCTACCAATGACCGGACTTGTTTCTTTGTGGTTGGGACAGAGACATTCAAGATTTTGGACACTTTGGAGGGAACTGGACGCATGCTACCCTCCCCAACTATGTGACCCAAAAACTCAATAGAGTCAAACCCTGCCTCTACTTTCGACGGTCTCACAGTCAACCCATGTTTTCCCAGTTCTGTCAACAGTCCGTCAAGTGCCTCTAGATGCTCACACCAGTCTTCTGTGGCTACAAGTACGTCATCAAAGAAATGAACAGATTTGAACCTATCCAGATCCAACATCTTCATCATCCTCGCGAAAGTACTTGGTGCTGTACTCATTCCGAACGGCATCTTCTTGAACTGATATAGACCTTGAGGGGTACGAAAAGCCGTTTTTGCTCGATCAGACTCTGCCATCGGAATTTGCCAATAGCCCTTAGCCAGATCAATCTTCGTGAAATGCTGCCTGCCCTGCAATGAAGCAAACAGAACTTCCGGATCCGGTATTGGCTCAGCGTCAAACTCCGTAATCTTATTGAGGTGTCTGAAATCGATGCAAAAACGAGTACTTCCGTCCTTCTTCTTGACTAGAACAATAGGAGACGAGAACGGAGAAATAGACGGCTCTATTACGTCTAGATCTAACATCTTCTTCACTTCTTCTTCAACCACTTTCTGAGACTCAAATGGTAACGGATACTGTTTCACATTGACCACAGCACCTTCAGGAATCCTCACCATATGCTGCACCAGGTCACAAGTACCAGGCAAATCCGTCATTTTGTCCTGATGCTTCTGAAACACCGCCTGCACTTTTTGTTTTGCCTGCATAGACAAGTCTGGACTATAGACCACATCATCTACATTCTCAGTCTGAACTGTGGGAACTGACTGTAGTTTGACTTTCTGAATGTCTACCTCCTCTACTGCACTGGACCCACTGATCACTCCCAATGAGGCAACAACTGGGTTCTGACCAACATCTTCATTCCTAGACACATACTCCCTGAGCAAGTTGACATGGTACACTTTCTCGATCCCAGGTGAAATTTCTACAACGTAATCACATTGATTCAGTCTTTTGATCACCTGAAATGGACCTCGCCAGCGTAGTATCATTTTGTTCTTCTCAGTTGGAAGTAAGACTAAGACTTTCTTTCCAGCGAGTATCATTCTTGGCTTCTGAGATCTGTATGACCTGTTCTTCTTTGATACATTCTGAACAGCCTTCTGTGCTCTACTAACACTGTCAGCCAAGACCTCTTTCAAATCCTGCACATACTGTGACACTGGAACCTGCTGATTCTCCCGACTTTTATCGGTCCACGCATGATACAGCAGTTCCGACGGTCCTTTTGGGTTTCTACCGTACAGAAGTTCAAAAGGTGAGTACCCTGTAGACTCCTGTGGGATTTCTCTGTATGCGAACAACGCAAAAGGCAAATATCTATCCCAATCCTTAGGTCTATCTGCCATCAACTTCTTCACCATGGATTTCAAAGTTCCATTGAACCTTTCACAGAGACCATTCGTCTGGGGATGATAAGGAGTCGTGTGCAACTGCGATACCGATATCAATCTCATCACCTCTCGCATGACATCAGATGTGAATTGTGTACCTAGATCTGAGAGAACCTCATCTGGTAAACCAGTCCGGGTGAAAATGCCCAACAAAGCTTCCGCTACTGCTTCTGTGGTCGTTGATTTCAAGGGTACTGCTTCCGGATAGCGTGTCGCAACATCCACCAACACCAAAGCGTACTGATGACCACGAGCTGACACTGGTTTAATCGGACCAATCAGATCAATGCAAACTCGGGAAAATGGGACTTCTATCACAGGCAGTGGTTGCAAAGGTGCCGAAGGAACTCTACCTTTGGGAAAGGTTTTCTGACAGATATCACATGATCTGCAGTAATCCTTGATCGACTGCCGATAACCGGGCCAAAAGAAGAATGCGGACACCCTTTTGAACGTACTGTTCGCGCCTAAATGACCACCAAACAAACCGTCATGGGCAGTGATCAAAACAGACTCGCGCAAGCGTTCAGGAACAACTAGCTGCCAAACCACTTCATCGTTGACCTTGGAGTAGTACTTTCGATATAACAACTGGTCCCTCACAACAAACGACACCACACAACCAGACGACTCTTCCGATTTTCCTTGGCCAACTTTCTCGAACAGGTCATGCAACGTTTTGTCATCCTTTTGCATTTTGGACAGTTTCTCAGCATTGATATCAAGTTGGGGAACTTTAGCGGTCAACAGCGGTCTAAAAGGACGTTCTTCTCTAGCTTTTTGACCTCTTGTCTGGACTGCGCTAGTAACCTCGACACATCCAAATGTACATCCCTGTATTCTACCCAAAATGACGTCACATACTGGATTGTCGATCACACATGCCTCAACACTTCCAGAAAAGTATGGTGTATCCAGACTCACAATCGCAATGGGTAACCGAACCAAATCCCCACTGAACTGTCTACACACCTGTACCTTCCCAGTAAACTGATCATCTCTCACTAGGGACTTCCTGACCCCAACCGTGGAACACCCACTATCCAACATGACCGTGACCTCACTACCATTTAAGGTACCTTCACATGTCTGAATAGACTCGGGAAGTTCATCACTACCTGAAAATCCTACTGACGCCACAGACTGCTCGTCTTCACTACAGCTGGACTCTTCAACAGTGACAACGGATACTGAAGCAGTATGCATTTTTTGGGGACAATCTGCCAACTTGTGCGAAGTATCTTGACACCACCAACACTTCCTCTGATAGTTCTGACCACCTCTACCTCTACCAGCTTGACTAGCACCTCTGCCACCCTTATTATCAGGAGAGCTTTGTTCTGTCAGTGGGTTTGTGTCAGCCTGACTGTTCTTAGAAAACCTGTGACCACCTCGACCACCTGACCCTGAATGACCTCCTCTCCCACTTGGAATACCGACATTAGCCAACAGAGGATCACTAGAACCTTTTGCTGCTAGGTTTTGACTAGGATGTGCTTCCCTGTATCTCTCAGCTGCGTCTATCATGGTTTGAGCATTAGTATGCTTGTCTTCTTTCAGAAAAGTAACCAGAGACGACGCACAACTAGACAGAATCTGCTCTCTGAGCACCAAGTCACAGAGCAAAGCGAAATCTGTGCCAACTCCAGCCATATCTGTCCATCTAGTAAAAAATCTTCTCATGCGGGAGAAAAAGACATGCATGGTTTCACCAGATTCAGGTTTGCATGAGCGAAACTGCGTTCTGAAACCTTCTTCAGTACATTTGAATCTCTTCAACAAATGCGCTGACAGTTTGGCATAGTCATTAGTATCTTCTACTGGTAACTCTTGAAAATAATTCAGAGCACGACCTCTGAGTAGAGTAGGCAAAATCAAAGCCTTCTCATCCTTTGACCACTTCAAGCTAGCTGCGTGCTTATCGAAGCGATACAGATAACTCTCAATGTCATCTGATTTATCATCAAAATAGGGAATCTTGGGACGATTGGCCAATTTATTCTTGCTTGCTTTTTCAACCAACTCGTCTGCTCGCAACTTTGCCTCCCTGTTCGCCTTTTCTTCTTCAATATCGAGACGACGATTTTCAATCTTAGCTTGTTCAGCTAACTCTCTCTCTTTAATCTTAGCTTGTTCAGCTAACTCTCTCTCTTTAAGCTCACGTGCAGCAGCGAGTTCTTTTTCTTGTAGAGCAATATCATTTTCTCTTTTCAACAAAGCTTCTCTTCTTGCTGCTCTTTCCTCACGCAAACTATCCTCCACATACTTGTTCAGTGATGCACCATCTTTTCCTAAGGCTTCACCCTCCACCTTAAACTGCGCTATCAAAGCTTGAACCTCTTCTTGAGATGCCATCGTGAACAAACCGCTATCACTTAAGCAAACTATGACTATCCTCTACATAGAATGCTAGAGGGCAACACCAAGACTTAGCTTTGACTAACGTGAACACAATAGTCCACTAAACTTTAGAATTTACCTGACTTCCTCAAGTACAGTACTAAAGTGACACAGTCTAGGAAACCGATCAACCGAACTACAAGGGGAAACAATCAATACATTTGAAACTAGGCTCCGCCCAAAAACTTGGCCTAGGAACTAGACATACCCCCATTCCCATACACTTATGAATCAAGACATTGCTGACCCACAACTATTTACAAACTGTGTACACGTAAAAGGGAAAAATGATGTGTCATGTATTATTCACTTGTAGGTAAAACTAACCTACAGGGCGCTTCATGTAAAGTAGGGGGAAAAAAATAACCTACTCACAAGCAAGAACCAACACTCAGAGAGACAAATTATTCTCAAAAATATATAGAATGTTAACTTGAGTGTCAGATAAGCAAATGACTCACTCCTGTCCAAAATATGTCGTTCAGTCAGGCACAGGATGCATCCGTCCACAGACCAAGGAGCTCCCTTCACAGGCAGATGACAAGGATGTCCATCCTCCAGACTGCATGCATCAGCATCTGCGCAAAACCAAACAACACTTCAGCACTACAAGTCAATAATATAAAATAAGCCTAACCACACTCAAGAAAACGCACCAAAAAAAAATAATTAATCTTCAAAATTTTTCCAATTAATACAACCGCAAGCTCGCCAATGTAAGAGATTTGAAATAAAGAAGATCCGTATTTATCCTTATTAATCTCCTTCCAGATTCTTTATATGTGCACACACACACACACAGTCAATCATCTGACTCCCGCTCAGAAGTTTAGGAAAGCAGAGAGAAGATTAGAAGAATTTGTAGTCTTTCACCAACTCATTCTTTCCAAACAATAGCCAATGGTTTAATTAGAACATACAAATTGGTTTGTTTCTGACATAGCAAATATCAACTCATTCCTCAAATTCTCAAATACTTTCTTGCTTACAATAATCAATTCATGACCTTTTGAAACTCATTCATTCATTGTCCACGACCTTTTGAAACTCACTCATTCATTGTCAACGTCATAACATATTTACAAGGACAAGAAAGCAAATAAACAAAACATAACTTTTACGTTATGTAGAGGTGACGATGTAGCTAGCCTTCAACCTTACGGCCTCCATCGCACCCTCGCCACACTGGCATCACCCCGCACAAGTCAGACTGGGGCGGCCTGTTACAAAATATAACACCCTACTGTAACAACTAACAATATTCAAAAACACACCAACCGAGCACAAGAAAATTATACAATTCCGAAATTATTCAAATACATAAGTCATGTCCGCGCATACAAAAGAAATGTTCAAGTTCACACAAAACTAGCAAAGTACCTCATCTTCCAATATGGCGGCACCCATACAAAAGTCCAAGTCATCCCGGCAATGTTTCCCGGTTCCAAGGTTGACATCAAAAGCAAGAGCAGGTTTTCTCATCCGAGAGCCCAGGTCGAATGACTTTCAATTGTCAGGCAGTTTACAATCACAACTCACAAAATCAGGCGGTTGCGATTATAACGCGAACAACTCGCACAGTTGTAAATTCACGTGCCGCGAACCCAGTTTGACCGTCCGTAGCTAACCATGGAATTTTACTGAACTGTTAAAAGTTTCCACCCTCAAAGTTAAACCACTCCTGACAACCTCTTTGTATTACAAAAAGCACTAGTTATATCCCTTCAACTATAAACACCATAACCGCCATTCATTACATCTGGGTGATTCTTCCTTTCATATTTTAAGCATTTGTCTGGACTGAAAAAGTTCGTTGAAGCACGCTGGTTGTTTTTTTGTTGAATTAAGACACAGGGACAGTCTGTGATGTCTTTGTTACGATCGACTGAACATTTTCACGGCTAGCAATAGCAACAGCAAACAATGGTTCCGCTTGGATTAGCAAGTAATGTATGAGTTTTTGGACTTGTTTTTACATTTAGTCAAGTTTTGACTAAATGTTTTAACATAGAGGGGGAATCGAAACGAGGGTCGTGGTGTATGTGTGTGTGTGAGTGAGTGTGTGCGTGCGTGTGTGTGTGCGTGCGTGTAGAGCGATTCAAACCAAACTACTGGACCGATCTTTATGAAATTTTACATGAAAGTTCCTGGGAATGATATCCCCGAACGTTTTTTTCTTTTTTTCGATAAATACCTTTGATGACGTCATATCCGGATTTTTGTAAAAGTTGAGGCGGCACTGTCACACCCTCATTTTTCAATCAAATTGATTGAAAATTTGGCCAAGCAATCTTCGACGAAGGCCGGACTTCGGTATTGCATTTCAGCTTGGTGGCTTAAAAATTAATTAATGACTTTGGTCATTAAAAATCTGAAAATTGTAAAAACAACAATTTTTTTATAAAACGATCCAATTGTACGTTCATCTTATTCTTCATCATTTTCTGATTCTAAAAACATATAAATATGTTATATTTAGATTAAAAACAAGCTCTGAAAATTAAAAATATAAAAATTATAATCAAAATTAAATTGTCGAAATCAATTTAAAAACACTTTCATCTTATTCTTTGTCGGTTCCTGATTCCAAAAACATATAGATATGATATGTTTGGATTGAAAACACGCTCAGAAAGTTCAAACGAAGAGTAGTACAGAAAAGCGTGCTATCCTTCTTAGCGCAACTACTACCCCGCTCTTCTTGTCAATTTCCCTGCCTTTGTCATGAGCGGTGGACTGACGATGCTACGAGTATACGGTCTTGCTGAAAAATTGCATTGCGTTCAGTTTCATTCTGTGAGTTCGACAGCTACTTGACTAAATGTTGTATTTTCGCCTTAAGCGACTTGTTCTTGGTTTGGTTGTGAAATATTTTTCGAGAAGGCCACTCGGGGATCTTCTTGCGTCAATCGTAACGCAAGACATGTAACTCTCACTGTGTCTCGGTTACGAATGACACAAAGTATTTTTGGACAGCTATGCATTTACATACGTATGCCTTTCTTTTCTATTTAAGGTCTGCGTTTTACTTTTAACTTTTGGAATTGAGAGTTTAGGGTTGTGTTGTTTTTTTTTTTTAATGTTTGTAGCTTTGATTTACGAGGAATGCATGTCGACCGTAACTTTTCTTAGGAAGGACACAGTATTGTTTTATGTCCTTTGTTACTTGTTTTTTTAGTTACCTCAATTACCAGCCTTGTAAATAAATGACTCTGCAGATGAAAGCATATTAATTTATGGTGATTGTGTCAACTTAGACACATCTCTTTGTAGGAAATCCAGTACAGTCTTAGTTCTTAGGACTGATGTTAGAAGTGGTATTTTTGCTCTTAAAAGTGAAATGTTACATTTATCTGGGAGAGGTAGAAGAGACAGGGGTCAGTGCTGTTGAAACTGCACTTGAACATGTCATTAAATTCTAGATGTGCTGTGGGCAAATATTTTTCTGTCTTGTACTTGAGCCTCATTTCTTTTTCGTGATTGTAAGGTCTGCGACTGCAAGTCAGATTGTCACCCCAGGCTGAACGAGTCCGGAAGCAGAACAACGAGCGATCCAAAGAGTACAGACAACGGCTAAAGCTGGACCCTGAACGCTACGATGTCTGCCATGAACGAACTTTGGAGAGGAACAGAAGACATGCTATTCTTACACAAACACGTTTGCACCCACGCGTATGGCTTTGCTTGCAAAGTACACCAACTTTTTGAAAAATACACTCAACGTTTTGGGAAAGTACTCTTGCCTCGGGTTTAGTGTAAACAGGTCTGCATCTGGTTTGGTCTGACTCCCTTCTGACAGTGACAGTCTGGCAAGTTTGCTGATCATGCATAGCCCGAGTAGATTAATTTATTTGATGGGGGAAGCCAATTTTACAAACTTTGCAGTTATCATTATCATATTATTTTACATGTAGGCATTGGCAGCTAAAACTATGTGTGAAAGCTGATCTGTGATTTTCTCTAGTCTTGTACATTGTGGTACTTTGAATGCTTGTGTGTATTTATTGGTATAGGTGCAATTTTTTTTTTAAATCTCTGATTACCAATTTGTGATTGATCAAGTCTTGTCTTTACCTTTGTAGGGTGCTAGTGTGCCATGTGTTTCTTTGATTATGTGCATGACTATTTGAGAGTGCAAGTGACACTTAATGTGTGGATGTGGAGGATATTCATGAGATTGACATTTCCCTTGGGCGTTTGTAATTTTACCTTGTTTTCTCCATGAACTTGCGTTTTAATTTTTCATTTTTATTTAACCAGTTTTGAGTGCAAAATTGTTTGTTTAATGACTTTTGACTCGTTCAGACTGGAATGTAATGTTCACGAACATTAACTGCAGGAACTTTCTGTATAAGCTGATGGTGTAAATATACCACTATTTGGGAATGTTTTGGTTAGTTTTCTGTTGTGTTTTTGAGATTCTTGCCATCCATTTTCCAATGAATTTGTACATTTGAAGACATCTTATCCTTATTTTGCACTTCCTGCATGTAACACCTGGCATTTTGGCATTTCTTATTCTCTTGTCACATTACAGTGTGTGTTCCTGACTTTGTGTGTCAACCGGAACATGAGACACAGTGCCATTTTCATGTCTTCCTTGACCCCGTTACAGTTGACACAGCAGGGACTAGTTTTTCTACTTTGCTTTCTTTTTCATGTGATTTTGAGGTTTGTTTGAGTTGCAAATGATGGTTTTAATAAAATATTCTAGTCTTTGAAACATCTTCTCTGTTTTTAATTTTTTTACAGGATTTCTTGTGACTGGAGTGTGTCAACTGTAACTCAGGACACAGTGATGGGTGTCTTATTTTTCAAAATACAAGGTCCATTTTAGAAGTTCCTCAATGAATCTCTTTTGGGATGTAAATCTTACTTGCTGAGTAAATTTGAAGCAAATCAGTTAAGAACTTATAAAGATACTTATGAAAATGCTGTGTCTCGCGTTATAGTTGACACACAGCTATGTTGATGCGTTTTTTTGTTTTTTCGCAAAAAGTAAAGCCCAAGTTATCTTTTTGGTTATGGAAATAGTTACACTATACAAAGTCAATTAGTGTATAAAGATAAGACAGTATTATTTCCAGTTTGGTTTTCAACCCCAAATGTCCCATTTTGGCAAGCACGTTTTGGCACAGGCTCATACTCGTAGCATCGTCAGTCCACCGCTCATGGCAAAGGCAGTGAAATTGACAAGAAGAGCGGGGTAGTAGTTGCGTTAAGAAGGATAGCACGCTTTTCTGTACCTCTCTTTGTTTTAACTTTCTGAGCGTGTTTTTAATCCAAACATATCATATCTATATGTTTTTGTAATTAGGAACCGACAAGGAATAAGATGAAAATGTTTTTAAATTGATTTCGACAATTTAATTTTGATAATAATTTTTATATATTTAATTTTCAGAGCTTGTTTTTAATCCAAATATAACATTTTTATATGTTTTTGGAATCAGAAAATGATGGAGAATAAGATGAACGTAAATTTGGATTGTTAAATAAATTTTTATTTTTTTTTACAATTTTCAGATTTGTAATGACCAAAATCATTAACTAGATTTTAAGCCACCAAGCTGAAATGCAATACCAAAGTCCGGGCTTCGTCGAAGATTACTTTACCAAAATTTCAACCAATTTGGTTGAAAAATGAGAGCGTGACGGTGCCGCCTCAACTTTTACGAAAAGCCGGATATGACGTCATCAAATACATTTATCAAAAAAATGAAAAAAACGTTCGGGGATATCATACCCAGGAACTCTCATGTCACATTTCATAAAGATCGGTCCAGTAGTTTAGTCTAAATCGCTCTCCACACACACAGACACATGCACATACACCACGACCCTCGTCTCGATTCCCCCCTCTACGTTAAAACATTTAGTCAAAACTTGACTAAATGTAACAAGTCGCGTAAGGCGAAAATACAATATTTAGTCAAGTAGCTGTCGAACTCACAGAATGAAACTGAACGCAATGCCATTTTTCAGCAAGACCGTATACTCGTAGCATCGTCAGTCCACCGCTCATGGCAAAGGCAGTGAAATTGACAAGAAGAGCGGGGTAGTAGTTGCGCTAAGAAGGATAGCACGCTTTTCTGTACCTCTCTTTGTTTTAACTTTCTGAGCGTGTTTTTCATCCAAACATATCATATCTATATGTTTTTGGAATCAGGAACTGACAAGGAATAAGATGAAAGTGTTTTTAAATTGATTTGGACAATTTAATTTTGATAATAATTTTTATATATTTAATTTTCAGAGCTTGTTTTTAATCCGAATATAACATATTTATATGTTTTTGGATGGAGAATAAGATAAACGTAAATTTGGATCGTTTTATAAATTTTTATTTTTTTTTTACAATTTTCAGATTTTTAATGACCAAAGTCATTAATTAATTTTTAAGCCACCAAGCTGAAATGCAATACCGAAGTCCGGGCTTCGTCGAAGATTACTTGACCAAAATTTCAACCAATTTGGTTGAAAAATGAGAGCGTGACAGTGCCGCCTCAACTTTCACGAAAAGCCGGATATGACGTCATCAAAGACATTTATCAAAAAAATGAAAAAAACGTTCGGGGATATCATACCCAGGAACTCTCATGTCAAATTTCATAAAGATCGGTCCAGTAGTTTGGTCTGAATTGCTCTACACGCACGCACACACGCACGCACGCACACACATACACCACGACCCTCGTCTCGATTCCCCCTCGATGTTAAACATTTAGTCAAAACTTGACTAAATATAAAAACAAGACCGGTCTGGACGGTCTGACTACTGAATTTGTTAAAATATTTTGGTGTAAACTGAAGGATGTAATTGTGCAATCCTTTAATTACTCTTTTGATCATGGTTCTTTGTCCTACACCCAAAGGGCAGCAGTATTAACCTTATTGCATAAGGGAAAAGATCTGCCAAAAAACAAACTTACAAACTGGCGACCCATCTCACTGACAAACACTGATTACAAAATTTTAGCCAAGTCTCTTGCAAATCGACTGAGCAAAGTAATAAATAAAGTGGTCAATGAGGACCAGGTCGGTTATATGAAAGGAAGGCATGTCTCATCCACTATAAGAACTATAGACGATGTGATTGAATATTGCAGAATTAATAGGAAACCTGGGATTTTATTAGCCTTGGATTTTCAAAAGGCATTCGACAGTATCTCCAAAAAATATATGATTTGTGCATTTCGTAAATTTGGCTTTGGAAAAGATTTTATACAATGGGTAAATGTGTTGTTTAATGAAACCAGAAGTTGTATTGTGTACAATGGGTGGCTGTCGGAAAACTTTGATGTAAAACGTGGCATTAGACAAGGATGTCCGTTCTCACCAATGGCATTTATTATTGGTCTGGAATTTCTGGCTATACGATTTAGGCAGAGCAACGAAGTAAAAGGCCTTAATGCAACTTGTAGAAACATTTTAAAAATTCTATTATACGCCGATGATATCACTTTGTTTTTGAGAGACGCGGATGACGTTACAATGGTTCTACAGATTATAGACGTATTTTCGGAGGTGTCAGGCTTGTGCTTGAATAAGCTAAAGTCTGAAGTAATAGGAATTGGATCAAGTAAAAATATCAATTTTAATTTTGAGGTAAAAAGTGTTCGGCAGATTAAAATATTAGGAGTAAACTTTAACAGCGAGAAAAGCGCATCCGAAATTGAACTAAACTGGTCAAGTAAAATTGATAAAATTAAGCAAAGCATCTTCACTTGGGAAAAAAGGAACCTGGGCATTCCTGGAAAAATTTGCATTATCAAAACTTTTCTACTCTCGCAGTTAGTTTATTTAATGCAATCTATTTGTATCCCTGACAAAGTGCTGCAGGAAATAAACACAATATTATATCGTTTTTTGTGGAGGAAAAAAGACTGTAATAAAAAAGCATTTGAAAAAGTAAAAAGAGTTGTTTTAAATAGCAGTACCGAAAAGGGTGGTATTGATATGATAGACGTCAAAACAATGCAAAACTCCTTCTTATGTCAATGGTTAAGCAAACTCTCATCTGGCAACCTTTCATGCAAATGGACATGGATCCCAAACAAATATTTTGAAGGGTTCGGTTGTGGCTTTGCCTGCTTTACTACAGCTATTCGACCGTCTAAGTTTAAGGGAATTGGAAGAATAAAATCGATATTTTGGACAGCTGTTGCTCGAACATGGTTAGAACATAATACAATTTCTCAGAACGATTGCGTGCAAGACAACTGCTTATGGAACAATCCAAGTATAAGTTATCAAAATAACGTTCTGTATTATGAGAACTGGGCCCGGTCAGGCATTACGTATGTAGGAGACATGTTAGGTAATCACGGTATCAAGTCCTATCCCGCTATCCAAGCAAGTGTTTACGCTTCACCTGGCCTCTACTTGGAATATATTGTAGTTCGATCAGCAGTATCTGCATATATTAAGAAAAGCAATTATGATCCTAACCAACCTGTATTGAATAGACAAAACAATCTTCTTTTCAATAAAACGAGTATTAAAAGTGCCAGGCAATTCCGTGAATATATTGTTGAAGAAAAGTACACTACCCCGAGATCTATCAACTTCTGGCGTGATATGTTTGGCATTAATGTCGACCAGTCACATTGGAACCTGGCCAAAAGTTTAACCCAAGAATCCAGATTGAGAGAGCTGCACTGGAAAATATTACACACGATTTATCCAACAAATGTTCTTTTGTATAAAATTGGAATACGAGATAGTGTGAGATGCCCCTTCTGTCCAACCGAAATAGATTACGTTGAACATTTTTTTGTTAATTGTAAGAAAATAAAAGTGCTATGGAGATACGTTGAACAAATTATTTATGAGAAATATAAAATAAGAATAGTCTTTGGAGTAGAACATATTTTGTGTGGTTATATTAATGGTGCTGACTCAATAAAATGCAAATATATAAATCACTTGATTTTGATAGGAAAGATGTGCATAAGCAAATATAGATACGGAACTCCCACTGATATTATAATAATGTTTGACAAAGAGAAACAAATACGAAACGTAGAATAGTGTATCATATATACTTCTTTTCTGGCTTCCCTCACCGCCCCCTCTTTCTTTCGTTTCGCTAAAAGGAGAACGGTACCGGGGTAAAGGCGGAACTTACATTGTTACACTAAACACCACTTGTATGAAAAGAGAACTGTTACTAAGAAAACTTTAGCACGCTTACAATTTGCTTTTCCTCTTACTTATTGTGATTGTTACTATGTTAACTCCATCATGACAACGCCACAAACAACACCTAAGTCAATCCAAACACAGACATATGTAAGACAATAACCAACATTAAAGATGCAAGATTTTGTCCATTGTAGAAAACCACATACAATTGATAAATTTATAAAACGCCAATGAAGAAGGACGCTCAGCTGTAGAGAGAAAGAAAGAAAGAAGAGAAAAAAAAAAGAGAGAAAAAAAAATAAATAAAAAATAAAATAACTTAGGGTTTCATTCTTTTCATTTATTTTTCAGCTTGAAGCGGACTGCATGCAACTGAGGCACACAAAAAAAAGAAGAAAAAAAAAAAAAACAAGACTATAGTGACGTCACATTTCGGCTCAGCGGTCCGGGACGCGTGCTGAAGCAACGGGTGCAAAGGCGAAATTGGTGTTTTTCACGTCCGGGCCGAACGAATGAATAAAATACTCGTTTTATTCTTAAGTTGAGATGTTTGAATGGTGTTTTCTTCTCTGTTTGAGGTTCTAGTTTGTGATCGGCTAAAAAGCAAAACCATGTTTTTGAAGGGGAAAATAGTTGAGTCATAAGGGGTTGATCAATGACACACACCACACACACACACACACGCACACACACACGCACATGCGCACATGCACCCGCGCACACTCACACACACGCGCACGCACGCACACAAACACACACACATACACACCACACACACACACACACACATAACATGTATGGACTAACACGCAACAACTGGTTTTTATATTTAGTCAAGTTTTGACTAAATATTTTAACATCGAGGGGGAATCGAAACGAGGGTCGTGGTGTATGTGCGTGTGAGTGTGTGCGTGTGTGCGTGTGTGTGTGTGTGTAGAGCGATTCAGACTAAACTACTGGACCGATCTTTATGAAATTTGACATGAGAGTTCCTGGGTATGAAATCCCCGAACGTTTTTTTCATTTTTTTGATAAATGTCTTTGATGACGTCATATCCGGCTTTTCGTGAAAGTTGAGGCGGCACTGTCACGCCCTCATTTTTCAACCAAATTGGTTGAAATTTTGGTGAAGTAATCTTCGACGAAGCCCGGGATTCGGTATTGCATTTCAGCTTGGTGGCTTAAAAATTAATTGATGACTTTGGTCATTAAAAATCTGAAAATTGTAAAAAAAAAAAAAAAATTATAAAACGATCCAAATTTACGTTTATCTTATCCTCCATCATTTGCTGATTCCAAAAACATATAAATATGTTATATTCGGATTAAAAACAAGCTCTGAAAATTAAATATATAAAAATTATTATCAAAATTAAATTGTCCAAATCAATTTAAAAACACTTTCATCTTATTCCTTGTCGGTTCCTGATTCCAAAAACATATAGATATTATATGTTTGGAATCAAAACACGCTCAGAGAGTTAAAACAAAGAGAGGTACAGAAAAGCGTGCTATCCTTCTTAGCGCAACTACTACCCCGCTCTTCTTGTCAATTTCACTGCCTTTGCCATGAGCGGTGGCCTGACGATGCTACGAGTAAAATGGCATTGCGTTCAGTTTCATTCTGTGAGTTCGACAGCGACTTGACTAAATATTGTATTTTCGCCTTACGCGACTTGTTATTAGGTTACAGACCTGGAAGACCCAGGTGCAAGACGAAACATTCATATCACTGAAATGCGTGTTCCCCACCACCCAAAACATGCCCCGAGGGGCTTCATCTCTACAAGTCGTGTCAAAACCATTCGTTCGGGTGTCCAGGAGTTTTTACATTTAGTCAAGTTTTGACTAAATGTTTTAACGTAGAGGGGGAATCAAGACGAGGGTCGTGGTGTATGTGCGTGCGTGCGTGTGTGTGTGTGTGAGTGTGTGTGTCTGTCTGTGTGTGTGTGTAGAGCGATTCAGACTAAACTACTGGACCGATCTTTATGAAATTTGACATGAGAGTTCCTTGGTATGAAATCCCCAGACTTTTTTTCATTTTTTTGATAAATGTCTTTGATGACGTCATATCCGGCTTTTCGTGAAAGTTGAGGCGGCACTGTCACGCCCTCATTTTTCAACCAAATTGGTTGAAATTTTGGTCAAGTAATCTTCGACGAAGCCCGGACTTCGGTATTGCATTTCAGCTTGGTGGCCTAAACATTAATTAATGACTTTGGTCATTAAAAATCTGAAAATTGTAAAAAAAAAATAATTTATAAAACGATCCAAATTTACGTTCATCTTATTCTCCATCATTTTTTGATTCCAAAAACATATAAATATGTTATATTTGGATTAAAAAACAAGCTCTGAAAATTAAATAATTATATAAAAATTATGATCAAAATTAAATGTTCGAAATCAATTTAAAAACACTTTCATCTTATTCCTTGTCGGTTCCTGATTCCAAAAACATATAGATATGATATGGTTTGGATTAAAAACACGCTCAGAAAGTTAAAACAAAGAGAGGTACAGAAAAGCGTGCTATCCTTCTTAGCGCAACTACTACCCCGCTCTTCTTGTCAATTTCACTGCCTTTGCCATGAGCGGTGGACTGACGATGCTACGAGTATACGGTCTTGCTGAAAAATGGCATTGCGTTCAGTTTCATTCTGTGAGTTCGACAGCTACTTGACTAAATGTTGTATTTTCGCCTTACGCGACTTGTCTTCTTTATGCCCCTGGCGCTCGTTCTCCACGCAAACGCTACTTGTGTCAGTACGAGAGATGACGCCGAACGACAACACACCTGTCTCGGTTCAGTCGTCGTTGTCGGTCCCGTCTTCCCCGCAACGTCTATATTCTAGTCACCCCGCAGTCGACAACAGAAATACAGAGCCTTGGCAAGCACAGGCACAGTATGCAATATTTGTGTGTAGTTACACCAGTTTCGTAAGCACAGTATCAATCAACTAGATAGTATAGCTATATATACATTTAATTCAAAATACAACATATAGTAACTTAGTAAAACACGTTTTTGTGACAGTCAAGCTTCGTACCTCCAACTTGAATATTCATTCTCGTGTCAGATAATTATTACTTGTAATGCTATGAAAGGCACTCAACTTGGCTATCGGGCACACGTTTCGTATCTAAGATTTCGTTTACATTGTATAAGGTTCACGTGGCCGTCGCTCAAATAAGAATACTCCCAAACTCGACCTAACAACAACAAAATGTACCAAACAATTCTTTTTTAAATCGACACAAATTTACAATAGGCACTACTTTGTAACTTTTACTTACGAGGGTAACTATCAAATCAATTATCCATTCAGAGTATGTTGTTTTTTTCGAGCTATTCTGCACATGTTTCATGTTCTGCAATTTTTGTGGATGCAGGTGTCAGTCAGCATGAGCGATCAAACACGGGAGTTTTTGTTTGTTTGTTTGGCGTTTGTTTGTTTGATGTTTCTTTGTGTCAACTGTCAGGGGTAGCATGACTCAAAGCGCTTTATTTCTCCATGAATCCGGTAGGTTGTTTTAAACCTTTCAGGATCGTACACCCCCTGTGTAACGTACTTAAGGTAACATTTTCGGTCGTTACAGGTATTTTTTCAGATGTAATGCAAACTTCAGGAAAGTGTTTTTAAACCAGTCACATAATTGCTGAATAACATGTAAGACTGTCATGACTTGGCATGACCAATGATTGTTTCAAGTGCAATGTAGTGGAGGAGTGGAAGGTTGTAAGAACGAATCCCAAGTCCAAGCGTCTTGTTTTAACTTTGTATTCGTTGTACAAGGAAACAATACAAGCAAACGCAGAGGCCGAAAGCAAAACCCGTAGACAGAGAAGCAAATGTAGTGAGGTGTTCAGCTGCTATGAGCGAATTAATCCTCATGCCGGGGTTCGGCCTATACTTATACCCCAGGCGCGGACTGCTCTAAAAGCGTGGAGGATATCACTGTCAAACTTTGCCTGTTGGTGTACATGTTATTCGTGATTTCCTTCACAATACAATCAAAGCAATTCACGAGATTGTCTTTACTATGTTGCTGCTTATGACACAATGTGATGATTAATATTGAAATGAGATAATTACTACCGTACGGGTCTTTGAACAAAACAGCTATGTCTTAGTCCGTTCGTGTTTTTTGAGGATGTAAGGATTGTCATGTGATAATGGGGATTGTGTATTTTTGGAAAGCTGACACTCAAGTCAACCAGGGCATTAGACAGGCGCGTAGCCTTGCGGTTATGACGCGGGATTTCCGCGTAGAAGGCTTAAGGTTCTAATCCCGGCCGAGACTGGTGGGTTAATGGTGAAGATTTTGTTCGGCTCCCAGGTCACCTCAATGGTGCAGACCTGTGCTAGTGCCTTATTACCCCCCCCCCCCTCTGTGTGTTTATACACAAGCACAAGAACATATAGGCTACGCACGAAACAGATCATGTAATTCATGCCAGATTTAGGTGGGTTACAGAAACACGAAAGCTCCCCCGGGAAAGAAATAGTCTAGTCATACACGTACAAAGCCAACTCGTGCCTACGAGGGAGTCACATCCCATGAATGCAGAAAAAGACATAACAAGAAGAAACCACATGCGCACTAGACAGCAATAGCAGGCAGGATCAGGCAGGTCCCATGGAGAATTGCGTTCATGTTATTGTTGAATGTTGCGCGCCATTGCGCAAGTGTGACTTAAAAACGAATTATCTTCATAGTTGATGTGCATGAACTTCAGTTTGCTCACGATCATCTCAAAAAAGTGTCCTGTCTGTAGGTGAAATGGTCTGACTTTTACCTTCTGTCCAACATGCGTTTCAAATGACCCCTCCGAAAATAATTGTCAATGACGCGAACGCAATTCTGGCTAGGGATTGGCCTGAAATTCGGTGAAAAAACAGGAAACAGATGACAACATAAATTCCTCTTGCAATAGGCATGTGAATGTGGACAAATAATACATCTAGGAAAAGTTTAGAAAACATTTCCTCCAACTCATTAACAATCATCATTAATTTGTCCTGTCATGTTTTTTTTTCTTATAATTTTTATTTTTTTGCAACAACAAAATAAGTCATTTACTTTCATAAGCAGGTATTAGTCTTTGTTAGTGTACGGTTAAACACAAACAAAAGCAAAAAGACCGCCACCAAACCAACAAAACAACTACAACCAAAACAATAACAAAACACATTTAAAACGTATAAACAGACAAACCAGAATGCACCTGATCATCATTACCCTGCCTCTCTAACACAAACATGTGTCTTACAACAAGTCCAAGCCATCAGACATCTTACAACGATAGCAACAACAACACCACCAGCAACAGACAACAACAACAAGAACACATCAAGAACAACAACAACAACAACAACAAATAAAGCAATTTCTGAATCTACCTTTAGTGTCACCTCTTTCGCATTGTACACAACTTTGTTCCACTGTCTTATCTTATCACACACACAAAAGTTCAAATCTTTTGACACAAAGGGAAGCAACCACACATGTTCTCTACTTCCTCGAGGGTACGTGCACGTAGGTTCCCTCCCTTAATTCAACATACGGGAGGATGTGTTTCAGTACAGGGATCGCGTTTACGCACGATTTTTGCGTATTTGACGCGTTTTTTTCGCCGCTCCGCGTAAACCATACGCAAAAATATTGTAACTTTTTCTTGTCTTCACGCAGCGCTTTTGTCCTGACTTAATAATCACCCGATCCTGAAACTGACTATAGGGCTCGAGAAGTGACGACACACATGAAATCTGCGCGTCAAAACTAAAGTCCGTTTCTTTTTGCATCGAAGTATCGCAAACGAACGTAACGAGGGTATTACCAGATAATGTCTTGTCGGATAATGAAACAGACATTAGCTGCTCTCTCATCTCGCGCTTCCAAAAGGCGGAAAGTGTGTCTAGTCGTATTAGAGCGGGAAACAAACTCGCAAGGCCCGAAGGTTGGAGACAGCAGGGGCCGGTAATATGAACAGCGTATTTTGGACGGTCGAGCAACCACAGTCGACTGACTGTCAAGTCAGTTGACTGCAGTCTGCTGACCGGCCGTGTTTTGACGGGTAATATGTGCAGCGCGGTAGCACTGACAGTCGGCTGACTAGACAGTCAGCCGCTCAGTGGTATTTTTAGAACATTACAACTTCCGATGTAAACATCGGTCCTGTTTTGGCGGTACCGGTATCTAAATTTCGGCGCCGACCCTAAACTTTTTTTTTTCCAAACTCAAATTTTTAAAAAATTTTTTGGGTGGTAAAGGACAGGGTGAGAAAATTTGATCATTAAAAATCTGAAAAATGTAAACAAAATATTGTTTTTATAAAACGATCCAAATTTACGTTCATCTTATTTTCCATCATTTGCTGATTCCAAAAACATATAAATATGTTATATTTGAATTAAAAACAAGCTCTGAAAATTAAATATAAAAAAATTATTATCAAAATAAAATTATCGGAATCAATTTAAAAACACTTTCATCTTATTCCTTGTCGGTTCCTGATTCTAAAAACATATAGATATGATATGTTTGGATTAAAAACACGCTCAGAAAGTTAAAACAAGTAGAGACACTGCGGTCGATCGACCGAAAAAGGTGCCTGTAAGCCCAACCGCAGTCGGGCGACTGTTTTCAGTTGGACCGGCAGTTGTTCGCGCTCATATTACTGACTTTTGCGGTTCAACGTCGACCCACCGTCAGTTTCACGGTCAGCCGACCGATGACTAGCTACATATTACCGGGCCCTGGGGTGTTATTCGACAGGCGTGCGCGGAGTTCGACAGGAAAACTCGCCGTATTTAGGTAAGGAGTGTCTTTATGTCTTTCGTGCGTGTTTTGTTTGTGTCTGTACGTGTTTTCGTAGTACGCAAAAATATTGGTCCGTGACGCGTTTTTTTCGTTTCTTTGCGTATGACTTACGCGTTTTTTAAAAAGCTAGCGCGATCCCTGTTTCAAGGGCTCTTCTTTTCACCTTGACCGTCGGCACCTTCACCTTGATTAGAGTTGACAACGTAGTATTTAATTCCACAGCTAAACATTCGTTAACATGTATATGAAATAATAATGGACTTAAAGTGTTCAAACAATGTTGCTATATCTGCTAAAACACAACCGATTGAAGAAAGCACAAGTAATACAGAGCTTCATATATACTGTTCAAAAAAAGAAACGCATAGTTGCTACTTGCCAAATTTGTTTTATTTTTCGAAAAAATTAACAGAAAATCCAATATTTAGATTATTTGTTTGAAATTTGGTATGGACACAGTTGAATGCACACACAGTTCATTTGCATCTTCAAATCAATCAGTCAATCAATACGATTGGGTGCCGAGGCTGTCAAGTCAGTAGGGGGTGTCGTGACTGCCTTGAGCAGCAACAACTGCCCGGCACCTTCTGGGCATGGACTGGATCAGATGCCGGATATCTTGTTGTGGGATGGTGTCCCACTCCTCCTGAAGTGCCTGCAATAGATCGCGGTGATTTGCCGGCGCTTCTTCTCGCCTGCGCACACGTCTGTCCAATTCATCCCAGAGGTGTTCTATCGGGTTCATGTCTGGCGACATGAATGGCCAGGGAAGCACCTGGACATGGTGGTCGGTGAGGAACTGGGTGGTGAGTCGTGCTGTGTGCGGGGGAGCGTTGTCCTGCTGGAATATGGCATCCTGGTCAGCCAGAAGAGGAAGGGCGTGTGGGCGCAGAATTTCCTCCACGTATCGCTGGGCAGTTATGCGCCCTTGGACGTGCACCAGGGTGCTCCTTCCAGCGGTATTGATCGCCCCCCACACCATGACGCCTCCACCACCATGAACGGGTGCCTCATCCACACAGTTGGGCGCGTAACGTTCGTTTACTCTCCGGTAGACCCTCCTCCGACCATCATGTCGCTGGAGCAGGAAGTAGGACTCGTCGCTGAACCACACGTGTCTCCAGTGATTCCGGACGGTCCAGCGAAGGTGCTGGTTGCCCCACTGCACTCGGTTCTGGCGATGGCGGCGGGTGAGGACAGCTCCTCTGTGAGGTCTGCGAGCTCTCAAACCAGCTTCATGCAGGCGGTTCCGCACGGTCTGGTCCGATAATCGGTGTGGCCCGGGGAGAGCCTGGACAGAAGATGAGGCCGACAGGAAACGATTCCGGAGGTGGCGGAGCCGTATGAAGCGGTCGTGAGCAGCAGTTGTCGCCCTTGGTCTTCCCGCTCGTGGCAAGTCAGCAACGGAGCCAGTGGCTTGAAACCTGACCCACAGTCTATTGATGGTGCTCTGGGACACGTGGAAGTGCCTGGCGATTGCACTTTGACTTTGGCCTGCTTGTAAACGACCCAATGCAATTTGGCGGTCTTCTCTGCTCAATCGGGCCATCTTTCGTCGCTGAATTGTCGTCTGATTTCTTTGTGGCGAACAATCCGCTTTTATGGGTTTTGGAAGACATGGTGAGAGCTCAATATTCCCCGAGTTTCACGAGATTACACTGAAGCATGACGAGTGGTCATGCCAAATGAGCAATTTTGACATTGTAGCCACTGATAACGCATGCGTCACGTGCAGAGCTCACTTGTGGCAAAGGACGAAAGGTCGACGACCAGATAAACATTTTCTGCAGTTTGGTGGATATCCTTGTAGCCATATAACTAAATTAACCAAATATGTAGAGGTTACATGCCGAGTCTCAGTGATTATTAAAAATAATGGTCGAAGTTGGCGGATCATGAAAAATGCGAGCTTCAGCGAGCTTTTTCATGACCGCGAACTGAGACCATTATTTTTAATAATCACTGAGACGAGGTGTGTAACCTCTTTATTCCTCCTTTCTTCAGTTATTCAAAGAAAACAGGAGTTTTTGTGCGAAAGTTTGATCGAATCCGAATCACTCAACCAGTCAACCTGCGCAGGCGATCGATTAATGCGCGGTTGTATAGTTCCGTGCAAATCATTCCATTCTGTTAACACTTCTTGTTAGTTTCCCTGTTTTAGACTAAAATCAAGTACACAGATATGCTGTTATTCTGCTGTGGCAGTAAAGGCAGATATTGTGTGTTCTGTTTATGTTTTAGTATCGCGTAGGATAATGTTCTTTCGTCAAATGGGACTAGCAGACGAACTTTTGCACCCGTGTTCCAACGTTAATTACTGTATGAAGTTCAGTTTTCTGGTGAAAATAGTGTATGAAACCGCTTTATGTTGTTTAAATTGATGAGATGTGTGCATTTTGTTGCGTGTGATCTGTTTATAAAATGAAATATTGTTGAAAACTGACCGTCGGATTGCAGTCAGTGTTGTCGAAGAAACTGCGTTAAAAGAAGGGGAACTACTCTTGTCGGCTAGAGTATGAGTTACTTGCCTTGGGAATTTGCTTGTGATGAACGGTTTGTGCACGGCAGATCTAGATTCAGAAAACAACCTAACTCATGGATTTTAAATGGAGATTCATGTGTTCAGGCCTGTAGTTGTTAATTTAAATGCGGTATGTTTGTATTGTTTGCTCCAGAGATGTATACTTCGTACGTATAGAGAGTTCGGAACTTTTCAGTCGCAAAAGTAGTACCAAAACAGAACAGCTTCTCAACCCATTGCACTATCGAGGATTCAGGCTGTTGCTGGCTCGTTATTTGTTTGGTTGCTGGGTCATTATCGAAAAATAACTAGCTCTACAAGTTTACAGAGGTAAAGAAGCAGAGGGGGGAATAATACAAGCTATGCGTTTCTTTTTTTGAACAGTATATATAGTTAGGTCCAGATCCTTACTCCCGTGACCATTCTCTGGCTGCAAAGGTTTGACGATTGATTTGACTTCTTCGGACCCTTTAGAACAAAATTAGACCCCCCTACACCTTCGAAAAATGCTGGCATTTTTCACTGGCATTTTTCACCAGAGGCCAAAATCCAAGATGGCCGCCAGCGCTATCTGGAAAAATCAAGTTTTGAACCAAAGCACCTAGAATTATGTACAAAGACACTTTTTCGGGTGAGTTGACGACGAGGATTCCGATTCTGATATTAGTTTGACGTTACGACATCATTTGGCCCTAATAATTTAAGATGGCCACCATCCAGTAGAGCGAAAACGTAACTTTTGTCCTTCAAGCAAACATCCTCCATAAGGATCTATTGCAGTAAAGCAATTGTTGAATGCATGACAAGAGAACTTAGTACACTTCTAAATAACCTCTGTATAATAACTGTAACATGAACAGTTTTCAGTTGAAACCAATTACAAACTGTCAATAATAATCGTTTTACTCTGAAAATGGCACTTTTTCGGCCCTTTCTTTGGACAAAGATCAGTTGATACACATTTAGAAGTCACCAATTGTGCTTTTATGTCCTTCCTTTCAGTGCTATGAAATCGATGAATCAATATGACATTGGTGAGATAAATTAGTCCGAATCAAAGCATGCTGCCTCACTAGATTCTGAATCGTCATATTCGAATGCATTCTCCCTCCTCTGTACATCATCATCATCATCATCTTCCTCATTGCTCTCATCTTCCTCGCTCTCTTCAAATGGCCCTTGTGCAGGTAGGTGCATAGGTAGGTGTATCGGGAGAGCAGGTTGCGTGTGGCGGACAGGGCGACAGCGACCACCCACCAGCTCCCAGCCGTTTCCAAGTGGCGTGGGGTGGTTCTTCAGGAAGGGATGACGCACTAGATATGCCAAGTAGTTTGCACGGAGGCAGTGTTGGCGTAGGCTGTCTGCATCTGGAGGCAGACGGATGAATGCTTTGTTTTTCAGTGCCTTCCACTTTGCTGCACGGGCCTCAGCCATGGTGCTACTCTTGTTGTCGCCATAGATTGCATGTCGCGTGAATTGGAAGAGCTCCTCTAGCACCTCCTCCTCAGGGTCAAGGCTATCTCCGCACTTCAAGAGTTGCCGTCGGGCCACAGCGCTCTTTGCAACCCGGTCAAACACTGACGTCTTACCCTTGCCGTAGAAACCTGAGTTGGCATCATAGCCTGTCATACAGTGAAGCTGCACAATACAGTCTGCCATCTCGTCAGTCACCAGGCCACGGCAGGAGACCGTCTCCTGCTTCCTCTTGATGCAGAGGATTCCTGGCAGCTGCTGTGAGATGACTGCAGCCGCGACATAGGCATCCGTATCAGCGGCATCAATGACAACAGGGCCACTGTAACCTGATTCGCGCAGAACTGCATATGTGGAAAAGAGGACAGTGTCAGCCTCAGACTGCTCAAAGCTGTAGTTCTCCAATGGTTGCTGGGTTGACAAGTTGGTGCAGTGGGGGCCAACAGAGTAGACAATCTCTGCATCAACACTCTGTGCAAAGTCTCTCAGGTAGTCACATATAAGCTTTTGTAGCCGCTCCTTGTTGCTGACACTACACAGCAGCGTTTTGAACGCGTGGGCAGAGGGGAAGGGGTCGCTCAATTTCATGTAGGTGTTGGGGACATGTGCTTGACCCTGTACCCGCAGGTCTAGATCTCGCTCATCATCTTTGGTTGAGTATGTTGCGTTGTACTGGTCGTTCACACATATAATACGTTCAGCATGACCATGACGGGCAATGATGATGGATAACACCTTGTGGGCGTAGTCTGACCACGTGTATGGGGTACCATCTTGCGTCTGTCGATCCTCTGTTGATGGCGTTGCCATCCTCCAGATCATGCCCATGTCGATGAGAGCGATGTAGGGATCCTGCAGTTCTACAGGTTGCAGAGAGAGCCTATGGATGAGCTTGCTCTTTTGTGTCTTCCTGTATGTGCCGTTTGGGTTGAATAAGGCCACACACTCCTCGACAACACGATGTTCCAACAACTCAGAGAGGTCCACAAGTTGACTGACCTCAACCAGGTCGATTACTGCCTTGAGAGCGCTCCGTTCCATCTCAGCAGCTCTCGCCTTGAGTTCCTCCCCGGGCTTCTCCAAGTCGGGCATCTTGGCAAACGTCAAGCGTTTGCTCAGAGGGACGGGTGCATGGAGGGAGGTATTCTTACTGAACACCCTCTCTCGCAAGAAGCTGGTCAGCTTTTCCTCCCCTGCAGCATGGGCTGACTTGAAATCCGCAACCAGCTCATCAGAGGCAGGCATGGCTGACTGTAGCATGCGGAGGGTGGGTGAGGAAGGGTCAAACGGAAATGAGTCAAACTCATGCATGCATGCGACCGAGCTGGTGGGTGGTCGCTGTCGCCCTGTTCACCACACGCAACCTGCTCTCCCGATACACCTACATATGCACCTACCTGCACAAGGGCCAGCTGAAGAGAGCGAGGAAGATGAGAGCAATGAGGAAGATGATGATGATGATGATGATGTACAGAGGAGGGAGAATGCATTGGAATATGACGATTCAGAATCTAGCGAGGCAGCATGCTCTGATTCGGACTAATTTATCTCACCAATGTCATATTGATTCATCGATTTCATAGTACTGAAAGGAAGGACATAAAAGCACAATTGGTGACTTCTAAATGTGTATCAACTGATCTTTGTCCAAAGAAAGGGCCGAAAAAGTGCCATTTTCAGAGTAAAACGATTATTATTGACAGTTTGTAATTGGTTTCAACTGAAAACTGTTCATGTTACAGTTATTATACAGAGGTTATTTAGAAGTGTACTAAGTTCTCTTGTCATGCATTCAACAATTGCTTTACTGCAATAGATCCTTATGGAGGATGTTTGCTTGAAGGACAAAAGTTACGTTTTCGCTCTACTAGATGGTGGCCATCTTAAATTATTAGGGCCAAATGATGTCGTAACGTCAAACTAATATCAGAATCGGAATCCTCGTCGTCAACTCACCCGAAAAAGTGTCTTTGTACATAATTCTAGGTGCTTTGGTTCAAAACTTGATTTTTGAGTCACTTGAGAAAAAGTGACTCTATGTAATCGGTCAGTGTTAGTCTGTCCGGCCGGCCGTTCGGCTGGCCGTCCGGCCGGCCGGCCGTAGACACCACCTTAACGTTGGACTTTTCTCGGAAACTATCAAAGCGATCGGGCTCATATTTTGTTTAGTCGTGACCTCCAATGACCTCTACACTTTAACGATGGTTTCGTTGACCTTTGACCTTTTTCAAGGTCACAGGTCAGCGTCAAAGGAAAAATTAGACATTTTATATCTTTTCTCGGAAACTATCAAAGCGATCGGGCTCATATTTTGTTTAGTCGTGACCTCCAATGACCTCTACACTTTAACGATGGTTTCGTTGACCTTTGACCTTTTTCAAGGTCACAGGTCAGCGTCAAAGGAAAAATTAGACATTTTATATCTTTGACAAAGTTCATCGGATGTGATTGAAACTTTGTAGGATTATTCTTTACATCAAAGTATTTACATCTGTAGCCTTTTACGAACGTTATCAGAAAAACAAGGGAGATAACTAGCCTTTTCTGTTCGGCAACACACAACTTAACGTTGGGCTTTTCTCGGAAACTATAAAAGTGACCGGGCTCAAATTTTATGTGAACGTGACTCATTGTGTTGTGAATAGCAATTTCTTCCTGTCCATCTGATGCCTCATATAATATTCAGAACTGCGAAAGTGACTCGATCGAGCGTTTGCTCTTCTTGTTCCAGATAGCGCTGGCGGCCATCTTGGATTTTGGCCTCTGGTGAAAAATGCCAGCATTTTTCGAAGGTGTAGGGGGGTCTAATTTTGTTCTAAAGGGTCCGTAGAAGTCAAATCAATCGTCAAACCTTTGCAGCCAGAGAATGGTCATGGGAGTAAGGATCTGGACCTAACTATCATGCTACAAAAACCTGAACAATTTCAAAAACCTTGTTACGAAATAAAAACATCAATGCGTGTCTACACAGCTGACAACCTCAGCTACACACATAGATAACACATATCTGCAGAAATGTAAAACGTTTCAGAAAATAACGGTAACAAGATTATTTACAAGATTAAATATAAAACAGTTCCAATTAAGCGTCTTTTGTACAGAGTTATAGATACATTTTACACACCAGAATTAAATTGAACAATTACACACAAAATACTGGTAAACTAAAAAAAATAAATCGTAATCTGCCATGACCACTTCATTACAAAAGAACAATGCATCACAAAGGCATGTACGTGTACCCTTTTACCTGTACATAATCTTGTGAGTTTTGATTATCATTCCCTTGACTAATTCAGGCATGATAATGATAGTGATCTTCTGAGTTAAGATCTCAGACAAAAGGAAGATGCTGTCTACAGGCTGATGCACATTTTTAACTACTAATTCCCATGTTGCACTTTAAAGGCGGTTGCCTGCAGAAGAACTTAGCGACTGATAAAAACCTAACATTTTGTGCAGTCGCATAGATGCAAAACAGACTTTTAGTCTTACGCCGCAGGCCGTTTTGTGCGTCGCGCGGGAATTGCCGAGTGGCCACACATCAACGATTTTTTTCACAACGCGGTATCACAGTGGAGCGGGTCTCCTGACAAGAAAGTTCAGTTGCATTCGACTGCCGCGCCGCGAGCAGCTGACGTCATCGCTCTGGTTTGCTCTGATTGGTCAAATTTCCGTCGTTCTATGTCTGTGTCATAGAAATTAGAACACGGGCTATTCTTCTGCAAATAACGCTTCGCGATCATGGAACGCTACGGCGCTCCCACGTGGGCCGTTTTGAGCATAAGTCAAATGTGGACAGGGTCGGACGGGAGTGTATGGACGGGCCTAAAGCGTTATGATTTAGTTGCGCTTCCCTGTAAAGTAATAGACTGTTGTCTAACGCTTCATTTTGAAGCATGGGAGCACGCGCTTACCCCATGCCTGAGTTATCTTTCTTATTCTTGTCGTTATTATTATTCAACTCGATGAAGATGTGTCTTCATGGCGATGAACATGCTTAATAATAACAATTATTTTGCAGTTGCGGTTCATGCAGTTGGTTAATTTATGTAGAGCATTTTGCTATGCAAGGGAAGATGTTGGTTACTTCCCTTGACATTAGCTGTTGTGGAGTTGTTTAACTCACTGTGGATTCTCTTTCAGAGAATGCTGTGTCTGCAGGATTTTGACTAAATTGTTACTTGTCTATATTTGTCATGATTATTTTGACAAATGATACATTCATTGGTTTATGCTTTGTATTATGTCATGTGTGACTTAGAAGGCGTGTTTATAATTGTATTTTCTTTTCTTTTAGTGCCTTCTTCTTTACACTGCTTTCTGGTTTGCACCAGAAATACATATTGTTTCTGGTTTTACACTAAATACATATTTTCTGGTTCTGTTATTGTTTCTAGCTGATTCTGGTCCTGGTAGATATCAGAATTCATAATTGCTATTTCTGGTTATATGTAAGCATTGCTATTTCTGGTTAGATGTAAGCATTGCTATTTCTGGTTTTATGTAAGCATTGCTATTTCTTGTATTAGAGTTCTGTTCATTGTTTCTAAATTATAACTTATAGCATTGTCTCTGGTTGCTACCAGATTTAGCTAAACTGTTTTGGAACATTTCTGATTTAGATAAGCTACCTGAGTGGTTATTCTTAGTTACATTTTGCTTCAATAAAAGATAAGTTAAGATAAGTTAAAGCAACCTCTGTCTTCGGTGTCTTAATTGTATGCTCCTCTGCCTGTGCTATATATCCTTGTCCTTCCACCCGACATTCCCACAATTAGAAAAAATGTTTATCGTCTCTGACTTAAGGTAATGCATGTAAATGAGAAATTATGTGTACAAACAGAAAACACACAGTTACCATGTTTGTTATCACGTGTTTATTGATTGATTAAAAAAATTTGGGAAAAAAAAAGTTACTCAGCCTAGCCTCACTTTCCCAGACTGTCACATATGCATGATTTCTGTCAGCGGGCCAACACTGTATATATGGTGGTTCAGGACAGGTGAATGTAAGGGTATTCCCCTGACACGGAAGTTATGTGCGAGGAAGCGAGGCTTTTTGCGTGTGGGTATGGGCATACACTGCAGTGATCTTTGCTGTTGGCAGGGTAATGTCACCCGCATTAAAAGGCAGAGAGGCGTGACGTGTTGACATACAAGAGACCTGTCTGTATTCAGTGCACGCTGTCTCTGTCCTACCCTTTCCTTTTGCTCAACTGACTCTCGGTGTATAGTGTTGTAAGTGACACGTATTGAGGAATGTAAGATTGCGTGATGCACCAGGTTCGTGTAAAATCAATCAATCAATCAATCAATCATTTAACAAATCAATCAATCAACAAATCAATCTCTTATGACTTGACTTCATCAGATTAATGGATATGTGCGAACGACCAGAATTGTACTAATTCTAGTGAACAGCATGAAATCAAAATGTTGGCACATCTCTTGTAAATATCAAATTCAAAGTAGAGCAGACAAAATAGCCCTTCATATACGCCAGGCCCAGCTTTTTTGTCTCTCAAGTAATGATTTTATTCATACTTTATACTCTGAGAACGGTCGTCGTTGTTGTCCTGTGTGATAGTTTTACGATCGAAGACACCAACGCATCCAGACAAGGGTGATGCTCAGCTGTGTGTATTTGTGTTGTGTGTGTATGGGTAGAGGATTACCAGACACGGGTGATGCTCAGCTGTGTGTAATGTGTTGTGTGTGTATGGGTAGAGGATTCCCAGACAACTACGAGACGGGTCTTCATGAAACTTTACACGATCATTATTTTAGATGTTAAACCGTCGGATGGTTTTTTTCAGTTTTTGTTTCGATGAATGACTTCAATGGCATTATGACTGACGTCTACAATAAGTTGAGGCGGCAATGTGACGATTGCGTTGAATCTCGAATACAAATCGGAATAACAGACACAACGTGATTTTATTAAGTTCCTTATCTCCCCTAAATCTTAAAATATGAGTAGATGTTATGTTTGAATTCGTATTAATGTCAGTCAAAAACGATGACAATAATGTTTGATGCAGGACTCTTGAAAACAACTGTTTTTTTCATTCAAATATTTCTGTCTCTAATTCCGTGTGCATTCAAAGTTGCGACATTTAAAATCGCCGTTGTAATAAATAAAAATCATTAGGAGTGTAAAGCTGAGCGGTGGTAGCTTCACGTAAACGTTAACTATCTGTATCTGCGTCTAAGTTGTTACTTTGCGTATGTGTCGAAAATAATTTATCAGGATGGCATTCAAAACACACGCACCAGACGAACAGACGAACAAAATACTTCTGACACCAAAACGCAAAGTCAACAAGAATGAAATAGAGTTTCGAATTGTATTAGTTCAAGAAGAAACAATCATAAAAGAAACATAAATGTGAGTTCGTTCATAGAAAATATATCCAAATAAAAGTTCAAGTTGGTAACACAATACACTCTTATACTTCCTGTACGGAATTAATTGTCTCAGTCTTTAGACTGGCAAATACATCGGGCAGCACTCCTCATTATAATCATCCTCATCTCACTAATCATCCAAAAATTAAAAGTTTTCTTACACCTGTTCCTTGTTCCGGTGTTCTTACAACCTTCCATTCCTCCACTACATTAGTTTCGAACGCACATGTTACCCAGATCACATATATCTCCCCCCAGTATCGTTTTGATGACCCTGACTCTCAAACAGGGGAGACGCATGTGTCAGGCACTTGTTCAGCACTTGTTCAGCACCCTATTTTCTCATACGTCTCCCGAGCACCGGAAACCATAGTCTGTTATAGCTAACAGGGCTTACTCCTACGTCACAGCTAACGGGACCAATGGAAATCCCGCTGTGGCAGCACGGGAGGAAAAGGGAGGGGAGATAAGCGTGATTGGGACAAATGCAAATTTGTCTTCAAAACAAAAACAGTTTGAACAAGCTACATAAGAAACAAAGCGACATTTATGTATTCTCCAGCAACAGGAAAATACACACCATTGTCAAACCCTGATTTCGAAGCAAAGCAAAACGACTCATTTGTTACATCATGTCTTTTTATAAACTGTACATTTTTCTCTTCAGTCCTGGTTATACTATGATGGTTAACTTGCAAGGAAATATACCCGCTACTGAAGTTAGAAGTAACGTTCAATCATATATTATATTACCTGGTCAGGTATGATACCGTATATTGTCATCATTTTCACGAGTTTTCATTCACAAGCACCTGGGAAATAAATCTCATGTTCCCCGGGGAATAAATCCCCGGTTACCATAGTTGCAGGAAGCCCTATTACATGGATAATCAAAAGCAAACCCAATAGAAACGCTCGAGGATTCTTCGGCTCTTTTCATTGGCGTTTCCCCAGACCTAAACAGACGACACTGCTTCGCCAAGTTCCAAATACGAACTGGCAAACTGGCAAATGTAAACAAAAAACAAAACTACCTCATCAAAGGTCATACATTTATGCTTTATCGCAAACAAATGAAACCTATCGATATGTGTTATCTTCTCACAAAGTCATGGAGTGCGTGTATCTCTGTTTGGAGAAACACGAACGTAAGTTTAAGTCAAACCAATTGACCCCTGACACACACATTTTGACCAGTGCACAAGACGTTGTATCGATAAACTAAGCGCAAATAAAAAAATAATAATAAAAAAGCAAAGAACATAGCAACAAGAAATGAAGACATCTGACAAAGCCGAGCAAGCAGAATGACAAGTCTAATGAAAAACAGAGAGGCAATGAGAAACAAGATCGCGATTATCTTTCGTTCGCGGCACGACGCAAATCGTGTGTGTCCTTTGACCCAATTCGTGCAGTGCTGCACGATGCAAATCTTCTGTGACCTTTGACTCAACGTAGCTTCAATATTCGATTACTAATATTTACCACTGAAAACCGAGGGGTGGAATACCGAGAGGGGCAGGGTGGTAGGGCGATGGTGAAATGTAATGAAGAGACACGTGTAGCAATAAGAGAAAACCGATTCTGCAATAACACAAACAAGAACAAAAAACCCAACACTGACCTATATGAATATTTAATCAATAATATGATCGTCTGCGTTGCAGGTGTGCGAGTGAAGGGTTGGGGGGGGGGGGGGGTAACTTGATCATTAATTTGTGTGCGTCAGTGTTAGTGTTCATGGACTGATTGTGAGGGAGGGTGGGGTGGGGTGTGTTTCAGGTTTTGGTGTGGGTATGAAACGAGCAAAACAATACCCACACCACAAAATCTTGGAGGCAAAAAACACTCGCCGTCGCATCATTTTGTCCGCACAATATTATTTGCACCAACAACCGGAAAGAAAGGTGACAATGGAAAAAGACTCATCTTTGCTTCCTGCGATTCCTTGCCCCCGACTCGAACGTCGCACGATAATCCACATAACAGATCTGTTGTGAGATGGTCAACGCTGACTGTGCAAGCAAATCACCTCGTTTGAAATACGACAATCCCATCGCTCGAATGCAACATGTGGGCACTATCGTCTCAAAGGCGCTTACTGTTGGTTTCACACACCACTCTGTAGTCGGAACCTACAGAACTTTGCATTCTCAAACCTGACATACTTGTCTCAACATTATAAACTCAAATCACACACAGTAAGTTGCTTTCGCACGCCAGCTTTGAACAACGTGCTGGGGCCCCGAACATGCATTATAATAACAGAACTCGCGTTTCAAACCATGGCTCCCTGTGTTGATTTTTCACTTAATGTTGAACCACCAAAATGATGACAAAAACGATGTTTGATGGTTTGTTGCCAGACCAGCTTTTTTGTCGGTCCTCGGGGGGCATATCGACTTTTGTTTCATATTTATTGACCGCGGCCTTCGGCCTTGGTCAATAAATATGAAACAAAAGACGATATGCTCCCCCTCGGACCGACAAAAAAGCTGGTCTGTCAACAACCCATCAAACATCTTATATTGTCATCATTTTCACGAGTTTTCATTCACAAGCACCTGGGAAATAAATATCATGTTCCCCGGGGAATAAATCCCCGATTACCATAGTTGCAGGAAGCCCTATTACATGGATAATCAAAAGCAAACCCAATAGAAACGCTCGAGGATTCTTCGGCTCTTTTCATTGGCGTTTCCCCAGACCTAAACAGACGACACTGCTTCGCCAAGTTCCAAATACGAACTGGCAAACTGGCAAATGTAAACAAAAAACAAAACTACCTCATCAAAGGTCATACATTTATGCTTTATCGCAAACAAATGAAACCTATCGATATGTTTTATCTTCTCACAAAGTCATGGAGTGCGTGTATCTCTGTTTGGAGAAACACTAACGTCAAGTTTAAGTCAAACCAATTGACCCCTAACACACACATTTTGACCCGTGCACAAGACGTTGTATCGATAAACTAAGCGCAAATAAAAAAAAAATAAAAAAGCAAAGAACATAGCAACAAGAAATGAAGACATCTGACAAAGCCGAGCAAGCAGAATGACAAGTCTAATGCAAGAAGAGCAAACGCTCGATCGAGTCACTTTCGCAGTTCTGAATATTATATGAGGCATCAGATGGACAGGAAGAAATTGCTATTCACAACACAATGAGTCACGTTCACATAAAATTTGAGCCCGGTCACTTTTATAGTTTCCGAGAAAAGCCCAACGTTAAGTTGTGTGTTGCCGAACAGAAAAGGCTAGTTATCTCCCTTGTTTTTCTGATAACGTTCGTAAAAGGCTACAGATGTAAATACTTTGATGTAAAGAATAATCCTACAAAGTTTCAATCACATCCGATGAACTTTGTCAAAGATATAAAATGTCTAATTTTTCCTTTGACGCTGACCTGTGACCTTGAAAAAGGTCAAAGGTCAACGAAACCATCGTTAAAGTGTAGAGGTCATTGGAGGTCACGACTAAACAAAATATGAGCCCGATCGCTTTGATAGTTTCCGAGAAAAGTCCAACGTTAAGGTGGTGTCTACGGACGGCCGGCCGGACGGCCGGACGGCCGGCCGAACAGACTAACACTGACCGATTACATAGAGTCACTTTTTCTCAAGTGACTCAAAAACAGAGAGGCAATGAGAAACAAGATCGCGATTATCTTTCCTTCGCGGCACGACGCAAATCGTTTGTGTCCTTTGACCCAATTCGTGCAGTGCTGCACGATGCAAATCTTCTGTGACCTTTGACTCAACGTAGCTTCAATATTCGATTACTAATATTTACCACTGAAAACCGAGGGGTGGAATACCGAGAGGGGCAGGGTGGTAGGGCGATGGTGAAATGTAATGAAGAGACACGTGTAGCAATAAGAGAAAACCGATTCTGCAATAACACAAACAAGAACAAAGAACCCAACACTGACCTATATGAATATTTAATCAATAATATGATCGTCTGCGTTGCAGGTGTGCAAGTGAAGTGTTGGGGGGTGGGGGTAACTTGATCATTAATGTGTGTGTGTCAGTGCTTGTGTTCATGGACTGATTGTGAGGGAGGGGGGGGTGAGGTGGGGTGTGTTTCAGGTTTTGGTGTGGGTATGAAACGAGTAAAACCATACCCACACCACAAAATCTCGGAGGCAAAAAACACTCGCCGTCGCATCATTTTGTCCGCACAATATTATATGCACCAACAACCGGAAAGAAAGGTGACAATGGAAAAAGACTCATCTTTGCTTCCTGCGATTCCTTGCCCCCGACTCGAACGTCGCACGATAATCCACATAACAGATCTGTTGTGAGATGGTCAACGCTGACTGTGCAAGCAAATCACCTCGTTTGAAATACGACAATCCCATCGCTCGAATGCAACATGTGGGCACTATCGTCTCAAAGGCGCTTACTGTTGGTTTCACACACCACTCTGTAGTCGGAACCTACAGAACTTCGCATTCTCAAACCTGACATACTTGTCTCAACATTATAAACTCAAATCACACACAGTAAGTTGCTTTCGCACGCCAGCTTTGAACAACGTGCTGGGGACCCGAACATGCATTATATTAACAGAACTCGCGTTTCAAACCATGGCTCCCTGTGTTGATTTTTCACTTAATGTTGAACCACCAAAATGATGACAAAAACGATGTTTGATGGTTTGTTGCCAGACCAGCTTTTTTGTCGGTCCTCGGGGGGCATATCGACTTTTGTTTCATATTTATTGACCGCGGCCTTCGGCCTTGGTCAATAAATATGAAACAAAAGACGATATGCTCCCCCTCGGACCGACAAAAAAGCTGGTCTGTCAACAACCCATCAAACATCTTATAATGTTGTACATGCACGTAACGTTATTCACGTGGATCTTTGATTTTGATTAGAAAAAGATAAGATGTCAAGACATAGGAATTCATGGCTCAACCAGAAAACAAAAATAGTTGAAAGCATTTGATTCTGGGTTAGGTTTATACGAAACACACACAAAAAGCAAAACGACATCACTCCAGGGATATTTACAAGCAACCCTCATCAGAAAAAAACTGATGGTCACCAAAGGTCAACCAAAGGTCAACCAATTCCCAGCAGCGTTTCCTTGACAGCACATAAAGTTAGAATAACACAATGAAAGCAGATGATATACATCACCATGCACTTAAGAAATGCGGAGTCAAAAGTAACAAGACAATGACGATCAAGGGGCGTTACAGTCCCCATTCTGATAAAACACATATATGATACCTCTTTAATAAGCCTGAATACAAAGACACATGGCCAATTACAATTAACTGCTCGGGGTGGGGGATGGAGGGTTGGGTTGGGGTGTGGGTGTTTAGGGGGGGGGGGGAGGAATTGGGGGTATTCGGGAAAAACAGGAAACAGATGACAACCTAACTTCCTCCTACAATAGTGATGTGAATGTTGACAAATAATACATCCAGGAAAGGTTCATAAAACATTTCACCCAACTCATTAACGACCATCATACATTTGTCCATGCATAATTTTCAAGTAATTTTTGTTTTAGTTGGTTTTAGTTGCTGCTTTTTTTGCACACAAAAAAAGTCATTTACTTTCATAAGTAGGTGTTAGTCTTTGTTAGTGTACAGCTAAACACAAACACAAGCAACAAAACGCCACCAAACCAACACAACAACTACAACCACACAAATAACAAAACCAATTAAAAACTTATCAACAGACAAGCAATATGCACCTCCTCGTCATTGCCCTGCCCCTTTTACAAAAACAGGTGTCTTACAACTATCCCAAGCCATTGGACATCTTACAACACCAGCAACAGCCCCACACAACAACAGCAACAACAACACATCAACAACAACACAGCAACAACAACAACAACAACACAGCAACAACAACAACAAAATAAGCAAATTCTGAATCTATAGATCTACCTTTAGTGTCACCTCGTTCACATTGTACACAACTTTGTTCCACTGTCTTAATATCTTATATCACACACACAAAAAGTTCAGGTCTCTTGACACAAAGGGAAGCAACCACACACAATCCGTCATGTTCTCTACTTCCTCAAGGGTACGTGCACGTAGGTTCCCTCCCTTAATTCAACACACGGGAGGATGTGTTTCAAGTGCTCGTCTTTTCACCTTGATTAGAGTTGACAACGTAGTATTTAATTCCACAGGTAAACATTCGTTAACATGCATATGGAATAATAATGGACTTAAAGTGTTCAAACAATGTTGCTATATTTGCTAACACACAACAAATTGAAGAAAGCACAATTAATACAGAGCTTCATGCAACAAAAACCTGAACAATTTCAGAAACCTTGTTACGAAATAAAAACATCAATGCGTGTCTACAAAGCTGACAACCCCAGCTACACACATAGATAACACACATCTGCAGAAATGTAAAACGTTTCAGAAAATAACGGTAACAAGATTATTTACAAGATTAAATATAAAACAGTTCCAATTAAGCGTCTTTTGTACAGAGTTATAGATACATTTTACACACCAGAATTAAATTGAACAATTACACACAAAATACTGGTAAACTAAAAAAAATAAATCGTAATCTGCCATGACCACTTCATTACAAAAGAACAATGCATCACAAAGACATGTAACATCACACCTTGTCACTGTGTGCCTCTGATGGTGACTTTTCAATGCAGAAATACTGTTCAATGCACAACTGAAATATCTTGGCAACGTCTCCAGCAAATCGCGTGACACCTCTACCACAGTCAGAAGAACAACAGAAAGTTCAGGCACGTGTTGATCAGTCAGGTGTGCATCAGTCAGGTGTGCATCAGTCAGGTGTGCATCAGTCAGGTGTTATCCAGTCAAGTGTTTACTACTAAGCTGTTCCCCTCTCAGGTGTTATTCACACACACACCACAATCAGCATAACATACAGTCAGAAGATCAACAGAGCGTGCAGTCACGTGTTCACCAGTCGGGTGTCGTACTACTGTGTCAGAAAACACGAACAAGGATCGTGTGTATTTGCATCTCACCTGTCCCAAAGTTCACACTTGCTTCCGTGGTCGACACCGAATGTAATTATGTGTGTTAAAGGTAAACGGACGAGACGTACATTACTGTTACAGCGATAGTAACAGTTAGTGAATTAGACACATCGTTTTATTCAAAGAATGATATTTGGCAATTATACATGTTCTCTTTTTATTAAAAAAAAGTAAACATCTGTCTGACTTTGGGTGACCATGTAATATATACATTTCAAAATAACGTAAAGAAAATGTAAATCCTTTGCACTTTTCATGCACATGTACAGCATCATTTGATTGGGTTTACACACACACAACAACACACATATACATCACTTATTCATAACTTCCCTCTCACTATTATGTCCGCCTCCACGACTTATGAACACATTAATACACTTAAGTGGGATGGGTGTTAACCTATGGTGAAATGAAATGTAGGAAAGTAAAACAAACCAACAAAGCACCACGCATTTTGGTCATCACCCCTCACAACTATTGGATGGTTGTTTGTTATGTTGCCTTATAACTAAAACTTGTACTGCTCATAAAAACAAAAACTGGGTAAGTTGCTTTTACATATTATATCCTCTATGTGTTTGAATACAATCACTATTTTTGAAATAGCGCTCTTTTCCCTACCGAGTGCAACAAGGTAATCTGTTCAGTTCGTGGACCAAGACCACATACCCACATTCCCCCACTAAACACATCCCCCCCCCCCCAATAAAAGGGAAAAAAACCAACACAAAAACAACAACAAAACAATCACAGATATTAAGTTTCTCTCGTTTACATTATGACAAGTGAAAGGCTGTCAATGACATTTTTATCAGAGGAAAAACACTTGTCAACCTGTGAAAAAATCACAGTATCTTGACTTGCTGTGGTAGAATGTGTAGGATAAACTGATCTAGGTACCCCCACAGTTTCTCAGTGATATAAGCCGGTAGGGAGGGGTAGAGGTGGGGGCCGGGGAAAGAGGGGTAGAGGTGGGGGCCGGGGAAAGAGGGGTAGAGGTGGGGGCCGGGGAAAGAAGGGTAGAGGTGGGGGCCGGGGAAAGAGGGGTAGAGGTGGGGGCCGGGGAAAGAGGGATAGGAGTAATTCTAGTTAAAGGCCCGGTCACACAGCCCAAAAGTCGCGTAAACGCATGAATCACGCACGAAATTCGATCCTTACGCGATACATGCGCGATTTGCGCATTTCATCAGTTTGTCTGACGTGGAACCTCCGTAGTTGTCCGCCGATGTTCGCCGGATCGGCGCTTTACGCGATGCCAGGTTTTGAGCAGCTCAAAACTCGGCTTCGCGTAAGAGTTTACGCAGTATTGCGCTGTTTTACGTAATTGTTGCGTAGTTTGCGTAGTTCTTACGCGAACAATGCGCGAAATATGCGTGGAATATCAGTGATCGTTCGCGAAAATGTTGCCGCTATCGCGTTCATCGACGACTTTCCACTGACGATTAGCAGACATATGACGCATGTTTCGCGCATTGTTCTCGTAAGAACTACGCAAACTACGCAGAAATTACGTAAAACACGGCAATACTGCAGATCATGCGCGATTCATACGCTGTTCATTAGTGATAGTGCGCAGATTGTACGTGGTTTTCCGTGGACCTTTGCGTGCCTATGCGCTGTAGTGCGTGGTTTGTTAGTGGTTTTCATCGCGTAAATCAGCAAAAATGGTCAAATTCTCGACCGACAAGCACGAACAACCAAATGTTATGCGTGATTCATGCGTTTACGCGACTTTTAGGCTGTGTGACCGGGCATTAATGCATAATTCAAAACACGAACTGTTTTTGAGGAACAGAGAGACAACTGACTGTGCTGGGTAGTAAAATTGACCATATAATATTATTAGTGAACGGAATTTACCTCCGTATAAAACAGGTATTCAAATTCGATCAATAGCTCCAAAATGTATAGAAACAAATGAACACGATGGGAAAAATATCACATGTTGCATTGGTGTTATTTGTGATTTAATGGATGGAGACTCCAAAACATGGTGGGATAGGGCACGGGGAAAGAGGGGACCTAGCACCTAGAACCTAACCTGATCCCTGAACGCAGTACAAGAAAATAACAAATGCCATCCAGTCAACGGAAACCAAACAAAGCAGACATGTGTCGGCCAATTCGTGTTATCCTTGTGACCTGATCTCTGCTGACAGCACCGTGTTGGACAAGCAGCGTCACCACGTCGTGACGGAGACATGCAAACTGTCTGGTCACGTCAAGCGGTGAGCCCCACCACTTTGATACAGCGTTCACTTTGGCTCCATGCTGCAGTAGACACTGCGCTGTCTCAGTGTGACCATTCTCACAGGCTGTGTGTAGCGGTGTTCCATTCCACTTTGATACAGCGTTCACTTTGGCTCCATGCTGCAGTAGACACTGAGCTGTCTGAGTGTGACCATTCCCACAGGCTCTGTGTAGCGGTGTGCCACTCAACTGTGATACAGCGTTCACTTTGGCTCCATGCTGCAGGAGATACTTAGCTGTCTGAGTGTGACCTTTCCCACAGGCTCTGTGTAGCGGTGTGCCATACCTCTCTGATACAGCGTTCACGTCGGCTCCATGCTGCAGGAGACACTGAGCTGTCTCAGTGTGACCATTCTCACAGGCTGTGTGTAGCGGTGTGCCATACCTCTCTGATACAGCGTTCACGTCGGCTCCATGCAGCAGGAGACACTGAGCTGTCTGAGTGTGACCCTTCTCACAGGCTGTGTGTAGCGGTGTGCTGCACAACAATGATATAGCGTTCACTTTGGCTCCATGCTGCAGGAGACACTGAGCTGTCTGAGTGTGACCATTCTCACAGGCTGTGTGTAGCGGTGTGCCATACAACAGTGATTCAGCGTTCACTTTGGCTCCATCCTGCAGGAGATACTGAGCTGTCTCAGTGTGACCATTCCTACAGGCTGTATGTAGCGGTGTATTATTCCACTCTGATACAGCGTTCACTTTGGCTCCATGCTCCAGGAGATACTGAGCTGTCTCAGTGTGACCATTATTACAGGCTGCGTGTAGCGGTGTTTCATCGCAATCTGATACAGCGTTCAAGTCGGCTCCATGCTGCAGGAGATACTGCGCTGTCTCAGTGTGACCATTCTCACAGACTGTGTGTAGCGGCGTGCCATACCACTTTGATACAGCCTTCACGTCGGCTCCATGCTGCATGAGACATTGGGCTGTCTCAGTGTGACTATACTGACAGGCTCTGTGTAGCGGTGTAATGTCAGCAGTTGCATCAACCTGAGCACCATGTTCTAACAGACAGACAACTATCTCAATGTTTCCCTTATCAGCAGCTTTATCGAGGGGTGTTAACTGACGCTCGTCCCTTGCATTCACATCGGCTCCTTCGTCAATGACTTGTCGCCCTACATGTGTTTGGCCAGCAGCACAGGCATAGCGTAGAGGTGTTCTATTCATATCATCCACAGTATCCACCTGAGCGCCGTGTTGAGTCAGGCAGGTAACGACGTCAGCAACACCCGTCTGACAGGCACGGTGTAGAGGTGTTGTCTTCCTGTCATCCACAGCATTCACCTTCGCCCCGTGTTGAGTCAGCCAGGTAACGATGTCAAGGCGCCCCAACAGACAGGCAGCGTGCAGCGGACTACAGCCCATACTGGTGTCGTGCTGGTTCACGTCAGCTCCCTGTTGGAGGAGAGTCATCAAGGCGTCAACATCACCACGCACCACTGCCTGGTGAACACGGCCTATCTCCGCTCCTGCTTCTACCAGCTGGGTGATGATGATACTAGGTTTGCTTGCCCTGAATGCGAAGCGTAAGGGCGTTCTGCCCTCATCGTCTGTTGCATTCAGGTCAGCTTTATGATGAATCAACCGTCTCAGAGTTTCTGTATTGCCATGCCACGCCGCGTAGTGTGGCGGTGTCCTGCCCCACCTATCCTGTGCATTGACATCAGCCCCAGCGTCCAGCAGGAGACGGGTGATGTCGGCGCTGGCTGTGGGAGATTTACACTGACACGCAGAGTGAAGGGCTGTCGGTTTCCACTCATTTATTGCATCGATGACAGCGTTGTGTTTCAAGAGCAGCTCAACTGTACGTATAAGACCCGTATGGCAAGCAAAGAACAACGGTGTTTGAGGACCCTCCCACCCTGAAGTTACGCTGACATTGACATCAGCACCAAGGTCAATCATGAGATCAGCGATGTTTCCCTGTCCCTCTTTCCGCGCCACTAAAAGACCTGTTCTTCCTCCAGCGTCCTTGTCGTGAACACTGCTTCCGTAACACAGGAGTGTCTTCACTCTCACGTCGTCACCGTGACGTATTGCAGTGAAAAGATCGAATACCACGTTCTCTCTGGCTGTCGCTTTGTCAAACGCTTTTGTCCGTCGCTGTGCCAACTGGTAGGGTGTCAGTCCCTTGTTGTTTGTCTTTGTCAAGGAAGCTCCACTCTTCACGGCCAGTGTGATGGCCTCCAGGTTTCTCTTGTCGGCAGCGATGTGAAGCAGCGTGTTGCCGTCACGGTCTGTCTCGTCCACCTCCCTGTCAGCCAGCAGTCTCAGCGCCAGGTACCAGTCCCCTCTGTCCCTCACCTGCACGATGACCGCGTCATTTGACACCTTTGCTTCGATCAGTGTTGAGGGGATGGGAATGGACAGGTTGCACAGGAAATGTAACTGCTGCATTTCTGATTCACCTCCAGTCATCATGTTATGAAAACTTGATGTTTCTGCACTACACGCTGCAATATGTCGGTGCGGCAAACACAACATAATTTTCGAACACTTAAAATTCTTTGGCGACACGAGTGTTCTAAATAAAGACTGATTTGCAGTACACTTAGTCTTGTATGCCCAGTTTGAAAAGAGTGACAAACCTAACACAGTTTTCCGTGAGAGAAGTTTAAGATCCGCCTTGTTTGCAAGATCCAGCATGCCCAAACACCAGTCAGTCAAGCTGTGTCGTTCATTGAGGGCTGACCAGTACAGCAAGGGTAACTTATGCGCTGTATCCACAACTCTGACAAGCTGCTTTGGGTAACTATTTTGATGTTTGCAATACTCTTCCAATTCAGTCAGAAATTCAGGACACTGCAGTGCAGTGTGCTGACAGGCCTCCGGTAGTCTTCCCTTCATGATTTCCGAATACAGTCTTTTTGTCAGTGATTGACAGTCTTCAACAACGGTTATACTTTTGCGCGCCAAAGACTGAAACAATCCTGATCCAACCACCACCTTCATTGTTCCACCTGTCAAATTAACATGAACGTACTGCACGAGAAAGGTGACGTCACAAACCCTGACCAGGGTAGGTAAGCGAAAAGAGCGACTCAGAGCGAGGCCGGCTGCGTCATACAGAACACGACTGCTGAAACCATTGTCCTTTTCAGACAGCACAGAGCCCAGCAGAATGGCTTCATACTCTGCCAGATGATCATCACAATACTCTTTAAACCCGAGCTTCTTCAGTTCGGACTGCACTCCTGGCTCCCTGTGAAGAAACCGACCCTTACCCTGCATAGCCAGCGCCAAGACTGCTGCAAAGCTGTCGCCGTGTGTGTCGTGCAGACACATCTGTTTTAACAGCACTGAGTTCGCTTCAGCCGGTGACGTGAAGACATTAGCGGGGTCCTCTACTGCCTGCCAATGGTCCACCAGGTAACGACAGCACCAGAGAAACGCAGAGCCGCTGGTGTCTGCCTGCACAATTCTATCCACCACCTCCTGCTGCTGTGAAGGCTGAAGGGGAAGCTGGTTCAGGTGAAAATCAAGCAGTGCTCTCTTCACCTCTGTGTCCAGATCCTCCTTCATCAGCCTCACCACTGCAGAACTGTCCAACAGAGGGCTCTGAGAGTCAGCCTCCAGTTGTTGCAGCTCGTGCAGCACGTGGGGATACAACGTGACCACCACCCTGCAGTCTCCTGCCTTGATCAGTTCAAGCATATTGTGCACAATATGTTTCCACTCTTCATACTGCTGTCTGTTCACACGTACCTCCCCAAGTTTTGCGTCGATCAGCACAAAGCTCCGCCTCCCTGGTCCAATGTGGGCGTACCAGTCCTCCAGCTTGGACAGGATGTAGGGCTTGAAGCCTTCCTCTCTGCAGCGTCTTAAGAGGGCGTGTCCCACAGTGGTCTTGCCAGTTCCTGGAAACCCACACAGGATGACTAGCCCTGTCTCTTGAAGGATGTCTGATGCCTCCTCCATATCGTCTGTTTGAATGCATCGCGATCTCTCACTGTCAGCAACAACTTGGCTGTTGGCTGAAATGCAATGAGTACGTGAAGAATGAAGCGAGACAAGTATACCTTTTGAGGAAAACCTAAAATATTTAAATGTACAGACTATAAAGTGGCACATACGCTTTTGTGTGTTTACATTTCTTAAAAATTAAAGAATAATACATCTACAGTGCTTTGTCTATGAATCAATGTACCTGCTTACAATGTATAGTAAGCATTAAGTTTATGTCTGCCAATCAAGCACTGGAAGTGTCATGATATCAAGTTTGACAGTGAAGCAGACACCTACCAACAGTCAAGCAGCCAGTGTCAGACGGACAATCGCAAACACGCACCTTGCACAAAAGACGTCTCTGAATCCTGCAGCTGAGAACGGAGAACTTCCCCCATGTTCCACAACTGTTCTCCTCCTGTGAGATGTAAACAAACAGAGAAATAGAGGTGAACATTTGAATCATCATAAGCAGCAGCAGCATTATAATCATCATTATCATCATTAGCGAGTAGCAGCAGCATTATCATCATCAACATCATCAGCAGTAGCAGCAGCGATAGCTTCTTCTTCTTCTTCAGCGTTCCAGAATTGTCTGGTTACGTGTGAGCTCGTTTGCCTATTTGGGTTCCCCACACTATACTCTGAGAGCATAGTCAGCTCACTCCGCTTTCGTTGAGTAGGCATGCTGGGTATAATCGTGTTTCCATAACCCACCGAACTCCGACATGGATTACAGGATCTTTTCCGTGAGCACTTGGTCTTGTGCTTGCGTGTACACACGAAGGGGGTTAAGTCACTAGCAGGTCTGCACATAAGTTGACCTGGGAGATCGGAAAAATCTCCACTCTTAACCCACCAGGCGGCAGCGACCGGGATTCGAACTCACGACCTCTCGATTAGGAGGCCGACGTCTTACCACCACGCCACTGCGCCCGTCGCAGCGATAGCAATAGTTAGATTTGTGGTTGTAGATCATCAGAACTTGCTGTATATTCAAAACTGAACTTGATTTTCTCCCTATGCTTGTCAACAAATCATGTATTGTTAAAAGTGGCCAAGTTGTCGCTAAAACTCAACAGAACTATTGGGGAGTTTCAGAACTCACACAGAAAGGAAGAATGGTAAATATCTACTGTAACTTACCCTGTATATCTCTGCCCGTCACGTTGCATGGCTGACTTACCCTGTATATCTCTGCCCGTCACGTGGCATGGCTGACTTACCCTGTATATCTCTGCCCGTCACGTTGCATGGCTGACTTACCCTGTATATCTCTGCCCGTCACGTTGCATGGCTGACTTACCCTGTATATCTCTGCCCGTCACGTTGCATGGCTGATTTATTGGCTTGTCCTCAGTGCTTAGTTGAAGGTCAGAGGCGGCTGTGCTTTTTCTGACGTCATCATCGGGCAAGGTTGTTCTTGGTGGTGTGACGTCATCTGTCGGCAAGGCTGTTTCTTGTGATGTGACGTCATCAGTCGACAAGATTGTTCTTGGTGATGCGACGTCATCGGCTCCTGAGCGTGCTGTGGTGTCTCTTTCCTCACAGGGGGTTGCCATAGTAACACTTGACGTCGAGTGGCCTTAGCTGAAAATAGTGTTTGATGGTTGTTAGGGTAGTGCCGTACTGAACATATACCTACAACAATCGGCAGTCTTACTCGAAGTATGTCTTTTGTATAGGCATTATTTATGGAGAGTTTCAAAGCAATCCACCATATTGTTGCTGACATACAGCGGTTTTTGTCATGGCTCCCCTTTAACCTCCCGTTGTTGACCCCTCGTGCGATCACCACCTGCATCAGCAGGAATAGCACTGCACACAAATTACACAAGCCAGCTAAAAGAAAAACGCGCAGCCCCTTTTGTCCACCATTCTGGTCATCCAGCAGTGGGCCACAGAAATAGCCAC
>NC_090259.1:475498-479097 GCF_037325665.1 Littorina saxatilis | reverse complement strand
CATGATTTTATGGGCGACTTCACCCATAGGTTCTCTGATGTTCCAGGCTCTACGTCCTTGGTCGAATGGAAGTCCACCTCACATCTGACGTTCCTGTTCGCTCAAAACCATACCCTATCCCGTTTCAGGCTCGGGAATCCTTGAAGAAGGACATCGACAACATGTTGAAGATGGGGGTCATCCGTGAATCATCATCCCCTTACTCATCTCCCGTTGTTGTTGTCAAGAAGAAAGACGGCACAAACAGGGTATGCATTGACTTCAGGAAAGTCAATAAGATCACCGTGTTTGACCCTGAACCAATGCCGACGGCAACTGATATATTCCGACAGTTAACTGGCAGTAAGATCTTCTCAAAGATCGATCTCAGCAAGGGATATTGGCAGATTCCTGTGCGCGAAGAGGACATACCAAAGACCGCCTTTGCAACTCCAGACGGAACGTATGAGTGCCTGCGGATGCCTTTTGGCATGGTGAACAGTGGTGCTACCCTGAAGAGGGGAATGCGAAAAATGCTCAAAGGAATGAAGAATGTTGTGTACTACTGGGATGATCTGCTAGTCCACACGGAGACCTTTGCGGAGCATCTGGAGACTTTGAGGGAACTGTTTTCCCGCCTGACAAAAGCTAATCTGACCGTGAGACCCAGCAAGTGCATTTTGGGGACCGACAACGTTGACTTCATAGTTCATTCACTGAAGGAAGGTCAAAAGGGGCTTTTGTTGGAAAACGTCACCAAGATCCTCAATGCGCCACGTCCTGAAACCAAGAAGCAGGTGCGATCCTTCCTTGGATTGGCTGGGTACTACAGAGAGTTCATTCCAAACTTCGCCGCCATAACGGCGCCTTTGTCGGACATGACCCGAAAAGGATGCCCCAACCGAATAATCTGGGGACCAGCTCAGGAGAAGGCATACCAGACCGTGCGCGACCTGATGTCACGAGACCCGGTGCTACGCCTTCCTGATACTGCCAAAGAGTTCATCTTGCGTACAGACGCATCGGACGAAGGGATCGGCGCCATGCTGATGCAAGAGCATGGAGGTAAACCGTTTCCGGTCAGCTATGCCAGCAAGAAGCTGTCAGGAGCCGAGAAGAACTACTCGACCATGGAGAAAGAGTGTTTAGCCATCGTGTGGGGAATCGAGAAATTTGAACTCTACCTCCAAGGGGTGAAATTCGTGCTTCAGACTGATCACAAACCCCTCACCTACCTGAACTCTGCGAAGTTTGTGAATAATCGTATCATGAGGTGGGTGATGTACTTGCAGAACTTTGATATGCGAGTGGAATCGATCAAGGGTTCAGACAATGTTGGAGCAGATTTTCTGAGCCGAGTATGTGAGTAAAACTGTGTTCCTTCTCTAACAGACTAATGTACATACCTGGATTTCAATCTGTTATGTATACATAATATGTGTACAGGTAGCGTTTCAATGATTGAAAGAAATTAGGTAAATTTCTTCTGGTGTTGGGGGTAATGTTAGGAAACGCTACCGTTGCTGAGCTTTGGTTCAGTTTTGTGTGTTGAATGTAGTTGACTTATTTGTACTTTGTGGGAAAGTACCGATATTATATTTTGTAAACACAATATTTATGCTTGGACGAGAATGCAGGTGAACTTTCTAGTCCTGTCAAAACAAGTTGTTTACCACGTTGTTTTGAGTAGTGGGTTCGTGGCGTTCGATCGGATTAAGTGCGTCGGCGTTTTTGATGTACGTCACAGAGAACGTCACTGTTCTAGTCCATAGACGGCTCGTATAATGTAGTTGTATCATGTTCGGTCTGGAATATTCTCGAGATTGAGTATTTGCTATATAGGCCAGCGCGATTTGTATGTAAAAAAGCTTCTACTTTGAGTTCTGCTACGATGTGCAGTTGTATGTATGGAATGCTAAATAAATCCTCGAACTCAATTTGACGAGTTGTTTTCTGTTGCTGCGAAGACGGGCGACGTAGAATAAAAGAACACAACTATACGACGTTTGAGAACTTGTGGCAATCTCAAGTGTCGTGTAACACACACACACACACACAAACACACACATCCATCACCCCCCACCCCCGACACACACTTACACACATACAATTCACACACCCCACACACACACACATACACACATACAATGTCTTGCCTAACAACCGGTTAAGCTTAGAGTTGTAGGGTTGCCTTACTTCATGTTTTTCCTGGCCCCGTAGTGCGTGACGACCCGGGGGATGGCGAAGGGGGAAGGGTACTTCTTGTTGCCTGTGTCCCCGTGCAGGAAGCGGAACACGTTCAGCCAGAAGGTGCAGCCAATCTGCACGTGGTCAAAGCGTATGGTCAGAATGATGCAGTTATTGGAATAGCGTACGTATTAACAAAACAGTCTAAACGTATGGTCAGAACGATGCAGTTGTTAATGATGCAGTTGTTGGAATAGAGCACGTATTAACAAAACAGTCTAAGCGTATGGTCAGAACGATGCAGTTGTTGGAATAGAGCACGTATTAACAAAAGTCAAAGTGTATGGTCAGAACACCGCAGTTGTTGGAATACAGTAGGGCCTACGTATTAACAAAACAGTCAAAGCGTATGGTCAGAACAATGCAGTTGTTGGAATAGAGCACGTATTAACAAAACAGACTGAGCGAATGTGTGTGTGTGTGTGTGTATGTGTGTGTGTGTGTGTGTGTGTGTGTAAGAGAGAGAGAGAGAGAGAGAGAGAGAGAGAGAGAGAGAGAGAGAGAGAGAGAGAGAGAGAGAGAGAGAGAGAGAGAGAGAGAGTCAAAATATACCAGTTTGAAATTAAAACTAAAATGTATTGTTTTCCAAACGTTCTCTGGGTGAAGGGTTGCTTCCCATTGTCGCCCAATTGAACTTCAATTAAACTGATGCTCTGCTCATTGGTTTGAAAATATAGTCTAATGTTTTGATGTTGAAGGAGCTTACGAGGTCGCTGACCGTCAAGCCCCACTCCAAAACAAACTCATCGGATGTTGCTTTCCGGCCTGGCCCTTCGCTTGAGCAGAGTACACTTTGGGCCGTCAATGTCAAAAAAGATAGCAGCTACGGTTTGTTTGTTTGTTTGTTTGCTTAACGCCCAGCCGACCACGAAGGGCCATATCAGGGCGGTGCTGTTTTGACATATAACGTGCGCCACACACAAGACAGAAGTCGCAGCACAGGCTTCATGTCTCACCCAGTCACATTATTTTGACACCGGACCAACCAGTCCTAGCACTAACCCCATAATGCCAGACGCCAGGCGGAGCAGCCACTAGATTAGCAGCTACGGTGAGATTGGCAGAACATGTTGCTATGACTTTCTTGTCAGGCGTGTGGTCGCATTTTCCTAGAATAACTGCAAGAGGAAATCTTGCCACAGACCCTTCAGAGGGATTCCCGGCGTCATTGGCCGCCATTTTTTTTTCGCGTGACGACTGACGGAAACGGGAGGTACGTCTCTTCAATTGTGAAGTCTCATCGACCGATTACTTCCCGTTTTTTTTTGTTTTTGTTTTTGTTTTTTTGTTTGTTTTTTTTTGCGAAAAGCGAAAAAAACCTTTAGGGTCGGCACTTAAAAATAGGGTCGGTCGGGTTACCGGAAACAGACATA
>NC_090259.1:412998-465498 GCF_037325665.1 Littorina saxatilis | reverse complement strand
ACGTTAATGGTTCTGTTTGAAATAAAAGCTTTAATAAAATGCAGGATACGGCCTGTGATACCCAGGTGTTGTAGTTTATCTAATAATTTTGCGTGCCACACGGTGTCAAAAGAGTCGTAATAAGACATTTAAAAATGAGGGTGGGAAGTGACGGATCAGTGCATATGAAATGGGGTCAGCTCCCGTTGCTTTCTTTACCTTTTTGATCCGCTTAATGCATTTAACTAATTCTTTTATCTTAAGGGCGCTGTTGATGACATTCTCATTATTTTCATTTAATTTCGGAAAGAGTTTTTCAGCGTCCGTACGAAACTTTAGTCTGTCGTCCGGTAAGTATTTGGACTGGCTGGCCTTTGCAAAGACCTCTGCCAGCGCATTTGCCTTTTCCTTATTATTCTTTGTGAGAGTGTTATTTACAATGAGTGGTCGTTCTGGGACTTTACATTTATTTTGCATCTTTTTTACTTTGCTCAAACGTTGCCTATATCTTTAGGATCTTGTACTGAGGTTAAAATGTACTTTTCCCAGTTGTGAGTGCATATGCAGTTTAAGGAAGACAGAACCCACGACACAGACTCGCTTGCAGGAGGTACAAAGAAAATAACTCGAAAAAACAAGAAAATGTACTGGTTGTTTATTTTAACTAGCTATCCAGCCACCATTTCTTGTAATAGTTCAATTCGGTAAAATACTGCAAATACACAAAAACATATATAAGTCACATAACATAATATCAACACTTACAATAATACAGTATCATTTAAACTCTGCGACATTAACAATCCCATCTAAAACATATACACACGACTACAATTACCACAAAAACATAAACGATACCTTCCTAAACTGTTAACCTTCAAAGAAGAAAAAATAACAACACCTGCCAAGATACTACGCACTAAAACTCTATTGACTGGAACAAACAAAGAAAGACAAACATTAGAAAACATGTACAACAAGTCTTAACTAACAACAAGTCTTAACTAACAACAAGTCTTAACTAACAACAAGTCTTAACTAACAACAAGTCTTAACTAACAACAAGTCTTAACTAACAACAAGTCTTAACTAACAACAAGTCTTAACTAACAACAAGTCTTAACTAACAAAAACAATATTTTTACCTTTGCGCCATCAGGCGGGAACTGTTCCTCATGAAACACACAAATCCTTGCAAAAACACAAGTAAAAACAACGGGCTTACTACTAACAAAAAAAAAGCGACCTCTTCTATCCACCCCATAACTGTAAGCAGGATCAACTCAAGTCGGGCGGCGGGTAACAGTTGTGCTTGTCGAACCAGACGGCGATGTCGGGCACGGTGTGACGGTAGCGGTCAAGGTCCCACAGACGACGGCACATCTCACAGAATCCCACGGCCTGGTAGTGATACGTCATGAACAGGATGTTGCCCCGCGCGGTGCGTATCGGCCAGTCCTCGAACAGGGGACGGTAGCGGTCCTTGGCGCGCAGGATCTTCAGGTACTCCTCCGGGTGGCTGTCCAGGTACAGCAGGTGTCGGGCCAGGTGTTCGGGCGACCTGAAGTCCGCTGTGTTGATGAACGTGCCTGACGGAGCGTGGGCCTGTGGTCACACAAAGCACAACCAACTGACTACAGAACATACAGACTACAGAACAAACTGACTACAGAACAAACTGACTACAGAACAAACAGACTACAGAACAAACTGACTACAGAACAAACTGACTACAGAACAAACTGACTACAGAACAAACAGACTACAGAACAAACTGACTACAGAACAAACTGACTACAGAACAAAGAGACTACAGAACAAACTGACTACAAAACAAACTGACTACAGAACAAAGAGACTACAGAACATACAGACTACAGAACATACATACTACATAACAAACTGACTACAGAACATACAGACTACAGAACAAACTGACTACAGAACATACAGACTACAGAACAAACAGACTACAGAACATACAGACTACAGAACAAACTGACTACAGAACAAACTGACTACAGAACAAACAGACTACATAACAAACTGACTACAGAACAAACTGACTACAGAACAAAGAGACTACAGAACAAACTGACTACAGAACAAACTGTCTACAAACTGACTACAGAACAAACTGACTACAGAACAAACTGACTACAGAACAAAGAGACTACAGAACAAAGAGACTACAGTGGAACCTCCCCTGTTAAGACCTCTAAACATCTGAGAAAATCAGGTCTCAAAACCTAGAGACCCTCTAAATGGGGGTAAGTTTGCAAAGATTGTCTTAAATGTCGGGGTCTTAAAAGGGGGGTTCCACTGTACTTACATGGCTAGCTGTCAGCTACCAGGTTCCACTGTACTTACATGGCTATAGCTGTCAGCTACCAGGTTCCACTGTACTTACATGGCTAGCTGTCAGCTACCAGGTTCCACTGTACTTACATGGCTATAGCTGTCAGCTACCAGGTTAACTTACACTCGTTGCTTTTTCAATTATTGAAAAACTCGCTTTCGCCTGCATTTCAATATTTATATAAATATTTTTATCATAAAAAGTATAACAAAGTAAAAATCTGATATGACACGGGACGTCATGTAGTATTTTCTGTTTATTATACAGTTGCAGAGAGAGAGATACAGACAGACAGACAGAGGCAGAGAGAGGGGATGCAAAGAGCTATACGGCATAAAAGTAAGAAAAGAAAACAGGAAGAACTTAGGAAAATCAGAAAGAGAGCAACTAGCACAACCAAGTCAAAGCGAAGTAAGAACCGTGTGACCTTCACCTTGTAGTCATTACTGCCTCGCGCAACGACGACGAAGTCTCCCTCCATGAAGCGGAAAAATTTCTCTGTGATGTAGTCCTTGCAAAAGGCGTTCTCGAACGAAAAGTAAAACTTGTACTGAGTGCTAAGCAGCTGAACAAAAAAGATAATTATACTTGTGATATTTCATATTGTTTTTGAAAATACAACAACTACAACAACAATAACAACAACTACAACAACATTAGCAACAACAACACACACACACACACATCTCTTTCACGAGGAGCAACAAAGGATGCCAAAGAAATGCAAAAATCATGTATCCTTCTTTTTACATAATTTAGTCAAGTTTTGGGGGGCCGGGTAGCTCAGTTGGTGGAGCACTGGACTTGTGATCCTAAGGTCGCAGGTTCGAATCCCGACAGGGACGGACATGGGTCAACTTTATGTGCAGAATCAGAGACGGTATCCATGTCCCACCCCCGTGTCACCACAGTGACCCGTAAAAGACCTCGGTCGTTCTGCCATAAGTGTAGGTTAAACACGCACACACAAACAATTTAGTAAATTATATCAATTTACTTATTATTGTGGCAAAAATGTGTGTGGGGAAATTCAAATACGGGAAACCAATAGAAATTGTGTGCATGTTTAATTCAGAGTTAGATTTGCGACACATATAGATTGAGAATAATGGTAATTGCAAAATAATATTTCAATAAAATTGTCCATTATTGGTATTTGTCCATGATAGAGGTGAAAAGGTTAAGGCAAAAGAAGTAAATTTAAGTGTTTTTTTTATATTTAGTCAAGTTTTGACTAAATATTTTAACATCGAGGGGGAATCGAAACGAGGGTCTTGGTGTATGTGCGTGCGTGTGTGCGTGCGTGCGTGTGTGTGTGTGTGTGTGTGTGTGTGTGTGTGTGTGTGTGTAGAGCGATTCAGACTAAACTACTGGACCGATCTTTATGAAATTTGACATGAGAGTTCCTGGGTATGAAATCCCCGAACTTTTTTTCATTTTTTTGATAAATGTCTTTGATGACGTGATATCCGGCTTTTCCTGAAAGTTGAGGCGGCACTGTCACGCCCTCATTTTTTAACCAAATTGGTTGAAATTTTGGTCAAGTAATGTTCGACGAAGCCCGGACTTCGGTATTGCATTTCAGCTTGGTGGCTTAAAAATTAATTAATGACTTTGGTCATTAAAAATCTGAAAATTGTAAAAAAAAATTTTTTTATGAAACGATCCAAATTTACGTTTATCTTATTCTCCATCATTTTCTGATTCCAAAAACATATAAATATGTTATATTTGGATTAAAAACAAGCTCTGAAAATTAAATATATAAAAATTATTATCAAAATTAAATTGTCGAAATCAATTTAAAAACACTTTCATCTTATTCCTTGTCGGTTCCTGATTCCAAAAACATATAGATATGATATGTTTGGATTAAAAACACGCTCAGAAAGTTAAAACAAAGAGAGGTACAGAAAAGCGTGCTATCCTTCTTAGCGCAACTACTACCCCGCTCTTCTTGTCAATTTCACTGCCTTTGCCATGAGCGGTGGACTGACGATGCTACGAGTATACGGTCTTGCTAAAAAATGGCATTGCGTTCAGTTTCATTCTGTGAGTTCGACAGCTACTTGACTAAATGTTGTATTTTCGCCTTACGCGACTTGTTTCTTTTCCTTTCAACCCGTTATTTAGGAAAAAAGAAAAAAAAAGAAAAAAAAAAGTCAACCTGCATTCTTTTTACATTTAGTCAAGTTTTGACTAAATGTTTTAACATAGAGGGGGAATCGAGACGAGGGTCGTGGTGTATGTGTGTGTGTGTGTGTGTGTGTGTGTGTGTGTGTCTGTCTGTCTGTCTGTGCGTGTGTGTGTGTAGAGCGATTCAGACTAAACTACTGGACCGATCTTTATGAAATTTGACATGAGAGTTCCTGGGAATGATATCCCCGGACGTTGTTTTCCTTTTTTCGATAAATACCTTTGATGAGGTCATATCCGGCTTTTTGTAAAAGTTGAGGCGGCACTGTCACACCCTCATTATTCAATCAAATTGATTGACATTTTGGCAAAGCAATCTTCGACGAAGGCCGGGGTTTGGTATTGCATTTCAGCTTGGTGGCTTGATCTATCAGCGGCCTTTGACACAGTCGACCACAACATCCTCCTTCAACGCCTTCAGCACACCTTTGGTATCCATAGCACAGCTCTTTCTTGGTTCTCTTCTTATCTTACCGACCGCTACCAGACTGTTTCGATTGACAAACTGAACTCTGACCCCATCAGGCTTGAGTGCGGAGTCCCTCAGGGCTCAGTCCTTGGGCCTGTACTATTTACTCTCTACACTCAACCTCTTGACCACATCCTTGACCGACACAACGTTCTCCACCACTCTTTTGCCGACGACTCTCAACTTCACAACAGCTCTTCCCCTGACCAGTCTGAATCTCTTCTTTCCTCTATCTCTGACACTATCACTGACGTGCAGAATTGGATGACAGAAAACAAACTTCAGCTCAATAGCAACAAAACTGAAGGTACTACATCCAAACTCTCCAAAGCCACCTCCGACTCTCTTCAACTCTCTGACTCTTCTGTCCCTCTGTCCTCTGCTGTCAAAAACCTCGGAGTCACTCTAGACAACACCCTTTCCATGAAACAACACATCTCTTCTGTCTCTCGCACCTGCTACTTCCAACTCCGCCGCATCGCCACTATCCGCAAGTACCTCACCACAGATGCTACCGCCAAACTGGTCACTTCCACCATTCTCTCACGTCTTGACTATTGTAACTCTCTCTTGGCGGGTCTTCCCTCTTCTTCTATCTCTCGTCTCCAACGCATTCAAAATAGCTCTGCCCGTCTTGTCTTACGAAAGAAAAAGAGAGATCACATCACCCCCCTCCTAAATCAGCTCCACTGGTTGCCCGTTCCTGCCCGTATCACCTACAAAATCAACACTCTCACCTACAAATGCCTCCATGGTCTCGCCCCTGCCTATCTCTCCGACTCTCTCTCTCTATGTCCCTTCACGAGCACTCAGATCATCTGCCGACTCCCTCAAGCTCAACATCCCCCACACCAAACTCAAAACAGCAGGTCAACGCTCATTTTCTTTCCAAGCACCTAGCCAATGGAACACACTACCTCTCCCCCTCCGTCAACAACAGTCCCTCGAATCATTCAAATCTGCACTCAAGACATTCCTTTTTTCCAAATAATCCATGCATTCTGCACTGCCCACCCCATCCCACCCTGAATAACTGTACATATTTTAATGGTTGATGGTATGTGTGTGCTAGTGACTTTAAGTCTCCGTGTGTGTGAATGAGTGTATGTGCGCCTTGAGTCGCCTGTTGGTGAGATATGTGCGCGTTATAAATATTCGTATTATTATTATTATTATTATTATTAATAAAAACTAATCAGTGAGTTTGGTCATTAAAAATCGAAAACTTGTAATTAAAATTTTTTTTTTATTAAACGATCCAAAAACAATTTCATCTTATTCTTCATCATTTTCTGATTCCAAAAACATATAAATATGTTATATTATTTGGATTAAAAACAAGCTCTGAAAATTAAAAATATAAAAATTATGATCAAAATTAAATTTCCGAAATCGATTTAAAAACAATTTCATCTTATTCCTTGTCGGTTCCTGATTCCAAAACATATAGATATGATATGTTTGGATTAAAAACACGCTCAGAAAGTTAAAACGAAGAGAGGTACAGAAAAGTGTGCTATGCAGCACAGCGAAACCACTACAGCGCTGAACAGGCTCGTCAGTTTCACTCCGTTTTGCACAAGCGGGGGACTACGGTCATTGTGAAAAAAATGCAGTGCGTTCAGTTTCATTCTGTGAGTTTGACAGCTTGACTAAATGTTGTTATTTCGCCTTTCGCGACTTGTTTTTTCTTTCAGAGCCTTACGCTCTGGTTTGAATTAGATCCTAGATTCTTTCTACAGAAGGATCGATATCAGCAGGTGTCGAGGTGTCTGTTGAATCGAACTACATCCCGGTGTTAATAATAAGATTACCCAAAGATAAGTGTGACATTTATTTTTAACTCCTGTTAACTCACTCATTCTTTTTAAATATTGTCCATCAATTATGACGTTGATCTCTTCTGGTGAGGACTGGTTTTTTGGGGTGTTTTGTGTGTTGTTGTTGTCATCGTGTTGTTGTTTTTTCCCCTCTTGAATTCTGGCGTTTTCTGTATACTTGATCGGCCATCACATAAATAAAACTTACCATTAATCGGCAATGTCCAGAAACAACAGGTTGCTTTATGCTGAACACCATACTGACTTTTCAGGCACATTCTTCTCGAATGGCTCCCCGCCATAGATCTGGCCGGGCTCTTACAAGGGGTAAGCCCTCCACTCGGTCCCGTATTAAAAAGTTACATTTTTGAATGAATTAAACAGGCACTACCGTAAAATCCCTAGCATAAGCCCACCATCTAGCAAACGCCCACCCCCCACTTTGGGCCAAAAGTTGTGCACAGGGGTAACTACCTAGCAAACGCCCACCCTGATTTTTTCAAAGAGACTATAGGCTCACTTTCACCAGGATTTGTGCAGACTGTTCTAAAAGTCATCTTTTTCCCCTTCTTTACCTTTTCGTGTTTCTTTCCTTTTTACATTTAGTCAAGTTATGACTAAATGTTTTAACATAGAGGGGGGAATCGAGACGAGGGTCGTGGTGTATGTGTGTGTGTGTGTGTGTGTGTGTGTGTGTGTGTGTGTAGAGCGATTCAGACTAAACTACTGGACCGATCTTTATGAAATTTGACATGAGAGTTCCTGGGTATGAAATCCCCGAACTTTTTTTCATTTTTTTGATAAATGTCTTTGATGACGTCATATCCGGCTTTTCGTGAAAGTTGAGGCGGCACTGTCACGCCCTCATTTTTCAACCAAATTGGTTGAAATTTTGGTCAGGTAATCTTCGACGAAGCCCGGACTTCGGTATTGCATTTCAGCTTGGTGGCTTAAACATTAATTGATGACTTTGGTCATTAAAAATCTGAAAATTGTAAAAAAAAATAAGAATTTATAAAACGATCCAAATTTACGTTTATCTTATTCTCCATCATTTGCTGATTCCAAAAACATATAAATATGTTATATTCGGATTAAAAACAAGCTCTGAAAATTAAATATATAAAAATTATTATCAAAATTAAATTGTCCAAATCAATTTAAAAACACTTTCATCTTATTCCTTGTCGGTTCCTGATTCCAAAAACATATAGATATGATATGTTTGGATTAAAACACGCTCAGAAAGTTAAAACAAAGAGAGGTACAGAAAAGCGTGCTATCCTTCTTAGCGCAACTACTACCCCGCTCTTCTTGTCAATTTCACTGCCTTTGCCATGAGCGGTGGACTGACGATGCTACGAGTATACGGTCTTGCTGAAAAATGGCATTGCGTTCAGTTTCATTCTGTGAGTTCGACAGCTACTTGACTAAATATTGTATTTTCGCCTTACGCGACTTGTTCTTTCTCAGAAAGATTGGGCCTTTTGAAGACAAAATCCAAGTTCAGTTAACGTTTCATTTCCAAAGACGATCGTGTAATTTCTTCCCTGTACAGCAAGAAAGGGCTTCATTGGTGTTGACATTTCATCAAGTTTCTTTTTCTCGGAATTGTGTTGTTATTGTTTGTCCTTGCAAAGGTCTTGCGATTTTCTTTTTACTCATAAATTTATATGAATGACTATGCTCGTGTTGTTTTCAGAAAAGCCACTCCTTTTCTCTCTCTGTCTGTCTCTCTCTGTCTCTGTCTCTGTCTCTGTCTCTGTCTCTCTCTCTCTCTCTCTCTCTCTCTCTCTCTCTCTCTCTCTCTCTCTCTCTCTCTCATGGTTGGCCTTCTTTGCCTCAAAGTCCTTTTTTATATTTAGTCAAGTTTTGACTAAATATTTTAACATCGAGGGGGAATCGAAACGAGGGTCGTGGTGTATGTGCGTGTGTGTGTGTGTCTGTGTGTGTGTGTGTGTGTGTGTATGTGCGTGTGTGTGTGTGTGTGTGTGTGTGTAGAGCGATTCAGACTAAACTACTGGACCGATCTTTATGAAATTTGACATGAGAGTTCCTGGGTATGAAATCCCCGAACTTTTTTTCATTTTTTTTATAAATGTCTTTGATGACGTCATATCCGGCTTTTCGTGAAAGTTGAGGCGGCACTGTCACGCCCTCATTTTTCAACCAAATTGGTTGAAATTTTGGTCAAGTAATCTTCGACGAAGCCCGGACTTCGGTATTGCATTTCAGCTTGGTGGCTTAAAAATTAATTAATGACTTTGGTCATTAAAAATCTGAAAATTGTAAAAAAAAATAAGAATTTATAAAACGATCCAAATTTACGTTTATCTTATTCTCCATCATTTGCTGATTCCAAAAACATATAAATATGTTATATTCGGATTAAAAACAAGCTCTGAAAATTAAATATATAAAAATTATTATCAAAATTAAATTGTCGAAATCAATTTAAAAACACTTTCATCTTATTCCTTGTCGGTTCCTGATTCCAAAAACATATAGATATGATATGTTTGGATTAAAAACACGCTCAGAAAGTTAAAACAAAGAGAGGTACAGAAAAGCGTGCTATCCTTCTTAGCGCAACTACTACCCCGCTCTTCTTGTCAATTTCACTGCCTTTGCCATGAGCGGTGGACTGACGATGCTACGAGTATACGGTCTTGCTGAAAAATGGCATTGCGTTCAGTTTCATTCTGTGAGTTCGACAGCTACTTGACTAAATATTGTATTTTCGCCTTACGCGACTTGTTTATATTTAGTCAAGTTTTGACTAAATATTTTAACGTAGAGGGGGGAATCGAGACGAGGGTCGTGGTGTATGTGTGTGTGTGTGTGTGTGTGTCTGTCTGTGTGTGTGTGTAGAGCGATTCAGACTAAACTACTGGACCGATCTTTATGAAATTTGACATGAGAGTTCCTGGGTATGAAATCCCCATACGTTTTTTTCATTTTTTCAATAAATGTCTTTGATGACGTCATATCCGGCTTTTCGTGAAAGTTGAGACGGCACTGTCACGCTCTCATTTTTCAACCAAATTGGTTGAAATTTTGGTCAAGTAATCTTCGACAAAGGCCGGGGTTTGGTATTGCATTTCAGCTTGGTGGCTTAAAAACTAATGAGTGAGTTTGGTCATTAAAAATCTGAAAATTGTAAAAAAAAAAAGAAATTTTATAAAACGATCCAAATTTACGTACATCTTATTCTTTATCATTTTCTAATTCCAAAAATATATAAATATGTTATATTTGGATTAAAAACAAGCTCTGAAAATTAAAAATATAAAAATTATTATCAAAATTAAATTGTCCAAATCAATTTAAAAACACATTCATCTTATTCCTTGTCGGTTCCTGATTCCAAAAACATATAGATATGATATGTTTGGATTAAAAACACGCTCAGAAAGTTAAAACGAAGAGAGGTACAGAAAAGCGTGCTATCCTTCTCAGCGCAAGTACTACTCCGCTCATCTTGTCAATTTCACTGCCTTTGCCGTGCGCGGTGGACTGACGATGCTACGAGTATACGGTCTTGCTGCGTTGCATTGCGTTCAGTTTCATTCTGTGAGTTCGACAGCTACTTGACTAAATGTTGTATTTTCGCCTTACGCGACTTGTTTGTTTTTTCCTTCACTTCTACTCACACGACCTAACTTGCATGCTTTCTGGGTTTGTATTCACTCAATTACACGGTTGAGCACAAAACTTACTTTGTGCAAAGGGGTCTATCCCTAGCAAACGCTTATGCTAGGGATTTTACGGTAATAGCTTTTACCAAATTCACTCATGAGAAGAAAAACAAGTCGCGTAAGGCGAAAATACAATATTTAGTCAAGTAGCTGTCGAACTCACAGAATGAAACTGAACGCAACGCAAAGCAGCAAGACCGTATACTCGTAGCATCGTCACTCCACCGCCCGTGGCAAAGGCAGTGCACGTGGAATTGACAAGAAGAGCGGGGTATTCGTTGCGCTGAGAAGGATAGCACGCTTTTCTGTACCTCTCTTCGTTTTAACTTTCTGAGCGTGTTTTTAATCCAAACATATCATATCTATATGTTTTTGGAATCAGGAACCGACAAGGAATAAGATGAAAGTGTTTTTAAATTGATTTCGAAAAAAAAATTTTGATAATAATTTTTATATATTTAATTTTCAGAGCTTGTTTTTAATCCGAATATAACATATTTATATGTTTTTGGAATCAGCAAATGATGGAGAATAAGATAAACGTAAATTTGGATCGTTTTATAAATTGTTATTTTTTTTTACAATTTTCAGATTTTTAATGACCAAAGTCATTAATTAATTTTTAAGCCACCAAGCTGAAATGCAATACCGAACCCCGGGCTTCGTCGAAGAGTACTTGACCAAAATTTCAACCAATTTGGTTGAAAAATGAGGGCGTGACAGTGCCGCCTCAACTTTCACGAAAAGCCGGATATGACGTCATCAAAGACATTTATCAAAAAAATGAAAAAAAGTTCGGGGATTTCATACCCAGGAACTCTCATGTCAAATTTCATAAAGATCGGTCCAGTAGTTTAGTCTGAATCGCTCTACACACACACACAGACAGACAGACAGACAGACAGACAGACACACACACACACACACACACACACATACACATCACGACCCTCGTCTCGATTCCCCCCTCTACGTTAAAATATTTAGTCAAAACTTGACTAAATATAAAAAACTCCAACTGTGCACAGAGAGCACCCATGCTGTGTAATCTGTGTGGTCACACAGTCGGGTTTTGTAGAAAATATAACTTCTCTGATGCTATTTCAAAGATGTAAAGTGTAACCGCACCCAAAGCCAAATGTAAACATTTTTTGAACATGACCTGTTCACATCTTATTATGAACGTGAGCTTTTGGAACATATTTGCTTTGAATTTCATCTTACGAAATTGTTCAAGTAAATATAATAACTTGTTCAAGTTTATGAAAAAATAAAATAAAAAAACACGCACAAACCTGGGTAGCGCGACTCTTGTTACTGATAGCTTTGCATCGAGAGGAAGCGACCCGAATTTCCCAGCATCGAGATAATAAAGTAAATGAAATGAAATAAACATGTGATAAAATGGGAGTCCGTGGGTGCAGTAAAGTGGGTTTTATTTACCATTTGTTGGTCAAGCTTTGCTCTCCCGTTTCTCCAATGGCTTCAGTCAAAAATGCTCAAAGAATGGCCACAATTATTATAATACAAGAACAAGATATATAAGAATGACAATGAAAACCGGTCTTGTGTTTCTATTGATCGTGTTTCTGGTACTCAGTACACTTTCACTGTTATCTCGTTCTTGTTCTTCTCGCCTGCTGTCTCTTGTTCATTTTCTTACTATAGTACAGTTCATTGAAAAGGAAAACAACAAAACTGACCTCGCGTTTCTCCGATGGCTTCAGTCTACAATGCTCACAGAACGGCAACAATTATTATAATACAGTTCATTAAAAGAAGAAACAAACAAAAACCTTGAAGCAGGCGTCGTCAGAGTGTCTGGGACATTTGAGCTTGGAGCACCCGCCGTACTTATCCACCCGGGCTATGTGGTCCACCCGTCTGACGTACTCCTCGCGGCGACTGAAGGTGTGGCAGCTGCTGACCAGCTGGGCGGCCAGCCGGGTCTTCAGGGCCAGGATGTGCGTGTAGTTCTTCTCCGCTGGCCGCTCTCTCCTCGCCATCACGCCGTACACCCCCTGTATGTCCGAGTCGGCTCTGGGGAGGAATTGATAATGGGTGTTATGGATGTGATTGTTGTTTACTCAATCAGATGTTATATAAATAAAGAAACACACCTACACATCCAAACAAACGGACAGACAGACAGACAGACAGACAGACAGATCAATCAATCAATATGAGGCTTATATCGCGCATATTCCGTGGGTACAGTTCTAGGCGCTCTGCAATGATGCCGTGTGAGATGGAATTTTATGGATTGCAGCCATTTCGGCGCATATTTACCTTTCACGGCCTATTATTCCAAGTCACACGGGTATAGGTAGACAATTATTAACTGTGCCTAAGCAAATTTGCCAGGAAAGACCCTTTTGTCAATCGTGGGATCTTTAACGTGCACACCCAATGTAGTGTACACGGGGGGTGTTCGGACACCGAAGAGAGTCTGCACACAAAGTTGACTCTGAAATAAATTTCCGCCGAACGTGGGGACGAACTGACAGCGGCCAACTGAATACAAATCCAGCGCACTACCAACTGAGCTATATCCCCCCAGACAGACAGACAGACAGACACACACACACACACACACACACACACACACACACACACACACACACACACACACACACACACACACACAAACACACACACATAAACACATCCCCACACAGACAAACAAACGGACAGACAGACAGACAGACAGACACACACACACACACACACACACACACACACACACACACACACACACACACACACCTGTAAGTCATGGTCCAGTTGAAAGCAGACCTCCAGGCGGGTTGACGGAAACTGGAGTGTCTGATCCAGGGAGGTTGCTGGGACTCGTGGTTATGGAACACGTACACCTGCACCCAACAACAACAAAGCCTTAGTACACGTGCACTAAAATACCCCAGTACATCTGCAACGGCATTTAACACAAAATGTTCATCTGCATAATACATAATAGTGCATGTTCACCCAGCTCCGACGTGGCAAAGTAGGGATGTATCTTTCTGTGCAATAACAGCATACTTGATCCTACGAAAGTCGTGACAAAGTAGGGATGTATCTATCTGTGCATTATCAGCACACTTGATCCTAAGAAAGTCGTGACAAAGTAGGGATGTATCTGTCTGTGCACTATCAGCACACTTGATCCTAAGAAAGTCGTGACAAAGTAGGGATGTATCTGTCTGTGCATTATCAGCACACTTGATCCTAAGAACGTCATGGCAAAGTAGGGATGTATCTTTCTGTGCAATATCAGCACACTTGATCCTAAGAACGTCATGGCAAAGTAGGGATGTATCTTTCTGTGCAATATCAGCACACTTGATCCTAAGAACGTCGTGACAAAGTAGGGATGTATCTGTCTGTGCAATATAAGCACACTTGATCCTAAGAACGTCGTGACAAAGTAGGGATGCATCTTTCTGTGCATTATCAGCAGATCCTAAGAACATCATTAATCCAGAGTATAAATAAACAAAAACCAAAAACAATGATCATGGACACTCCGCTTCACTACAGAGGTGGAATAATAATTATGTTCAGATTGATGTCGACAGTGATGATAGGAATAGTTTTGTCATACAGGCAATGTTTTGGCCTCTTAAGGACAGGTATGGGGTAATATGCATGTCGACAGTATAACAGGTATCTGAATTTATAACATACGACCAACAGACAATAATGTGTCTATACTTTTGATCATATACACTTCGCTTTAGCACAGAGGTGAACATGTATGTTCAGATGGATATCGAGGGTATAACAGGTGTACAGAATGTATAACGATGAAGGCCAATAAATAGTAGTGTATCTATAAAAATTTTTATAAAAAAGCAGTGCGTAGTCGATCATTTTGACTATTGACGTTTATTTCACCAATAACTGACATTGTATTTACACGTTTAAGAGACAAAACCAACTTGCGGAGTGTTGACGGAGACAATATTGCTATTTCATATGTTACATAGATTTCCATTGGTCAATTAGGCAAAACTGAGCTCATTGCAAAAGTGATATCGACGACATAATTATCCGTCGATATCAGTTTTAATATCGACGACCTCTTTATTGCTTCCCCACTTCAAAAACAAAGACACCTAAATTTATAAAATTAAAAAAATATATAAAAGGGTAATTATCCGAGAATTGAGTTGAGCAAAAGTGACTAATTACTTTTTGAAAGAAAAGACATTTGGAAATACTGGAAAGTACAAGAAAAGAGTGAACAAAAAGAAATAATAATCAGAGGGAGGGATATGGAACAGCCAAAACTGAGACAAATACTTTTGTAATTTCTTTACAGTGAATACAAAATGTCCAGAGAAAAAGCAATATATCTAACATTGACGGACTGTGTGATGATATCTTCTGCTATTGGTCTGTTTCGACGGTGATATTAAAATCTCGACCTCCGGGCTGAGGTGCACGAAGCAAAAGTGGGTGACAACCAATGGGAGATCTGCCCAAGTCGGTCCGCTCCCTCCCGGTCGGGGTGCACGAAGCTTTTTTCCCAGGGTTGCGTACCGAATGGGAGGCTCCCGTTTGGACCAGCTAGCTAGCAGCCCCACTCAAAGAAGTTGGCACCAAAAAAAATGGCGACCGCCTTTTTCGAAATGACATTTTCGGAGATTTTACAAAAACAACGCCCAAACGAAAAGGTAGAATGGTGCCTTCCGTTCGATTTCAAGTCATGCTTTTCACATTTCCAAGCAAGATAACCGCTGAGAGTGCAGAAACGCCGCTGTTCGACTTTGAAATCTCGAATCGCAGACGACCTTCGCTTTCACAGTACAATCATAGCAGGTGAGGCAGTGTTACTCATTTCGATCAGCCTGTTTTCGTATTTTTTGTGCAGTACGATCATGTAGAATTATTGGAATCAAAGCAGGAATGACAAAGGCATGCAAATGCGTTGATTGTGTCGAAAGCTGTGCAGTAGTTAGCTAGATTCTTTCTGTTGAGTTTGTTTGTATATGACTGAATTTCGTCTTCAAAATGTTACCACTTCTGTGATTTTCATTGTTTGTTTAGCTCATCGGCAGGAAAATCGTCAGGCAAAATATCAATCTGTTGAATGATAACGTTAAGATAAGGGATGTTCAAACATGTATCTGCTTGCAAACACAAGCGCAAGGCCAGATCTATCTGCTTCATTGACTGCCAGATTTTCATTGAATTTTCAAACTAATAACTCGTTTGCAGACTCTCAAATTAGATCCAGTGTTTGTATTCTTAGATTTATGATTGACCATGCAGGCTGTTTACAATGATGACGTTGTGTTTGTTTATGCCGATGCAATCTGCAGATCAAAGGGGACTGACCGCAGGATGACCCAGTGATCAATACAACTTGTGTTTACCACTCAACATTTCCTTCCACCTATAACTCAAGGGCAAACATTAAGGTACATGCTTGTGGATTCTTTATGCAATTCATGTCTGTGAAGATCAAGATAGCTGTGAGCTTTAACTGATTATGCTTATTAATATCAGCACCATCCTCACCCCATAACACTCTCATGTCCAGCTAGCACTCTAACCAACCTTCATCCCTGCCCCCAACCCCCTATCCTTGCCTCCTCTCTGCATAATTATGTTCATTTTTTTCAGAATGACCTTGTTATCACTCCAGCGTCTGACCATGGAGTCTACAGGCCATAGTCTCAGATGTGATGGGATCAAGAGGATGCCACAATGATCAAGGTAACTTTGCAAATACTGTCAAACAGATCTAAATGCTGAAGGTGATCCACAAACATGTTTGCTTAAACATTACAAGGTTACACCCAGAACAACAGCTGGCCTTAGTTGCTTATTAACTGCAAGCAACTAAGACCCTCTCCCCCTCCTCTCTTCCTCCTGCAACATATATTTTCATATCCATATCCAACTTCCATTGCCTCTTATGTTGTATAACTGTTGATATTTAACAGTAACACGTTTTTGTTTCCAATCAATGGCTCTGCATTTACCCTGTACACACACACACACACACACACACACACACACACACACACACACACACACACACACACACACACACACACACACACACACACACACACACACACACACATAAATAATTTCACAATCTCTCTCTCCCTGTTTTAAATTCAGTCATTTGAGTCACTAACACTTAACTGGGGTTCAGTTACTGAATCTGTGATAGTGTTATTTGGAGTAAGATTATTGACTTTGTTGCTGCTCCTGTTCTTCTTACTGTTTTTCCTATCCACAAATTCGTTTTGTCCGTTGGTTTTTGTTTCAATCACTACAGTATGTGTCTATATAGTCTACGCCTGAGATGTGATGGGACCAAAAGGTTTCCAAAATGAAACGGGTAACTTTTTTTTTACCTGATTTTTGTCCTGCAGAAGTTGCAGGGCTTGAGAGTTAAATTGTGCTGACTGAAAACTCCTGATAACTAATAGTCATTTGGAGCTTCAACCATTGTTGTGTGAAAGTGGTTTTTTTGTTTGGTTGGGTGGGGTTTTTTTTTTTGGGGGGGGGGGGGGGGAGTGAGGAGAATGTCTTTTTTACCTGATCCAAACGAGTTGAATTTTAGTCTCAGAATGCACCAGATTGCACAGATATTTTAGTGTACCATTTAAAAAAATTCGGGGGAGCATGCCTCCGAACCCCCCTAGAAAAAAAGGGATTTCTTCGTTTTTCATCACAAGAGAGTCCCACCCCTGAAGTTGGTTCACATTATACATTGCAGTGTTGTTGTCTTCCAAATACATTAAAGGCACAGTACGCCTCCCGTAAACCATCACAGATACTGTCAGGCTTTTACACACAGTACAAACACCCTTCCATTTGAACACTCACCGAACGGGAACATCCTAGGTGCCCTACGTAAAGAGCGAGCAATTTTCAAAGAATTAATTTTTCGGATTGAGACCATCTCAATCGGACCCATCCTGAACTCAGGTCAAAAATGAGTTACTTCCCTTCAACTGGAGCGATGATTGTGCGTTTTGGCGCTAGACCTAACTTTTAAAATCTAAATAATAAATTGACAGCTTGTTACACAAACATTCTTAAATCATAAAAGAATTATTTTTTCATCAAGACAAGATCAGTACAATTCGAAGTTTTGAAAGTTTGAAAAAAGAAAAGCCCGGAAGCAGGGTCACGCAAGGTCGTGGTTTTCGTAGCAGACGACGGTTTATAGGCAGTCAAAAGCCATCGCTCGAGTTCTTATGAACCACATTCGTTTGTTTCGTGAAAAGTCAGAGGTACATAATAACGTGCTATTGCAGATAAGCTCACAGCGAGCCGCATTCAAATTACAAACTGACGACTGCATTGTGAAAAAGGGAAACTGGATCACACGGGTTCACGATGGCTCAGGGGTAAGATAAACCACGCAAAAATAAATTCTTTGAAAATTGCTCGCTCTTTACGTAGGGCACCTAGGATGTTCCCGTTTGGTGAGCGTTCAAATGGAAGGGTGTTTGTACTGTGTGTAAAAGCCTGACAGTATCTGTGATGGTTTACGGGAGGCTTACTGTGCCTTTAAACATTGTACCAGTCATTACATTTAAATGACAATGATTAATATCAAACCTCCCCCGGTTCCCCAACTACCTTTCTCACGCCCACCCCCAACTCATTAGATCACGAACACCACACTAATAACGTCATATATATACTGTTGCTGCTGCTAAAAGTTGTTGTGACTTGTTCTTCCTCTTTGTATATTTTTTTGTGTTTCCACAGAATGCAGTTATTCCATGCACCTCAACGTCAATAGATCTGTGGAGTCTACAGTGTGAAGGAAATCACGGAATATACTAACAGGCAATGTTGACAGTGATATCCTCCACGCTTTTTAGAAGCGCTAACCAGGGATACTATCGTGACATAGCAAAGTGACTAGCACGTGCTGTGAATTCAGCTCACTCACTGACAGAGAGTTGACGTTGTGAATCGTAACGCAGATATCGTTTCACTTGACCACTGTCCATCGACAGAGAGGGGTCTGTCACAGGAATCGACCGGGAGAAAGGAGGCCCGCGTAAAGCACTTTTAAGGTAAATGGAATAAGCATTTGAGTATCGTTAATGTTTATCGCATAAGTTGAATCGACTAACACTGTAACTTTAAACATAGCAGACAGATATCTAAGACAAGATGTCCGCTATTTATGTTGTGCAGTGCGTCGTATAACCGGTCAGACAGGAAGGTAGCGACCAGACGACAGCACCAAGGGTCTGAGAAGTCGCCGTAATTATCTTGCCTATTGACTCGCCAAGCGGAGATTCGACGGGATTTCTAGACGCTAGAGCACGGTTATTTTGTGTCCGTATAGTTGGACCCTAGAGGTCACTGGGCGATAGTTACTGCGTAGACCGAGGTCGCCAGTAAAAGGATTTAGTAGTAAATACATTTCCTAGTGTACGGCTATAGAAGCTGTGTGATTCTGTGTAGGACCAGAATTAAAATATGTCTACAAGAACTTGATTACTTAAGAGATACAGAATATTTAGTAGACAGAGTAGACGGTGATTTTTGACTATACAAGAGCCGTGAGTCGTTACACTTAAAATAGATATCGTGCGCCTATGAGGTCACGGACTGTTTGTATTTCTTTATACCTGATTGAAGAGTAGCGAGTTTTGATAGCGCAATTGTACGAGATTGTCATCTCTAGTTGTTTTATTTGTACTACGTTGCAAGCCCCTGGAGCAAAATAGCCATTGCGTACAATGTATTACCTTACTGGGAGAATGCAAGTTTCCAGTACAAAGGACTTAACATTTCTTACATACTGCTTGACTAAAATCTTTACAAAAATTGACTATATTCTATAAAAGAAACACTTAACAAGGGTAAAAAGAGAAACAGAATCCGTTAGTCGCCTCTTACGACATGCTGGGGAGCATCGGGTAAATTCTTCCACCTAACCCGCAGGGGGGCAGATGCACAGGTAAAAGAAAGTTTTGCATGTGGAGGAAGGAATATGCTTTTGGTTTTTGAGAAGAAAAATTTTACTCATTAGAGCTTAAGTATAAATTCCTTACATTTTGAACCAAAATGTCAGACATCACAGATCTCTCAAATGAAAAAAAATAAGGGCATCATTCTGACTTGAACATATACCACACATTTGATAGCCTGGTTATGTTCTGTGTGTAGTGGAAACATTTCACTTAACCCCTTTTTGCCGAGATTTTTTTTCTTTTCTTTTTTTGCGTTTTTTAATAGCAAATAAAATTCTAAGACACAATATGTATTTCTTTTCTGATTTTTTTACTTTTTCTTGTGTCTACAGCATTTTTTTCAAGCGTCCTTTAAAAAGGACGCTAGGATCGAGAGGGTAGAGGTTTATCAAACATATACAATAGTGAAAGGAACAAGTTTCTAAAAGTTTTCAATGAAATTTATTAACACAAACACTTGTTTTCAAAAAAGTTTTTAACTTTCGGTTTATAAACAATACAAAGTAACGGATTAACTGTCCATTATTTAAAAAAAATAAACAAACAAAAAAACAAAAACAACCTCTGAACATGGTGCAAGTCACTCTCCTGTTACCCTGCCAATGTGAATAATCTGTGCAAACAAAATTGCTTTCAACGATTTTTGTACAGCTCGTCAGAGCTTTTCACTTTCATTGTGAGTGGTCAAGTGGTCAGTTACCGATTACACAGGAGTATGAAATGCCACAAAACAGTACTTTCGGTGCAGAGGGACATTGCACTTCAGGCAGATTTGTTTGACCTTTTTGCCACATTGTGCGCATCTTCTCTGCTTGGAGATGTGCTCCACCAGGTGATCCAACCCATCACATCTGATTGCTGGTGGAACTCTTCTGTCCAGCTTTGCCACACGTCCGACAGGATGGTTAGGGAGCTCCAGGCGGGCAGCAGCGTGTGACCTCTTGAGGTAGATGTCCGCGATGGCACGCCGAACTGCCAGAAGATCCATGGGAATGTACTCTGAGGCAGGTGTTGCCCTGTACATGTGCCATGTTTGCTGCACACACAGGTCAAGACAGAAGCTGAAAATGGCCCACCACCATTTCTTGGATCGTATGGAGACTCGGTATTTGGCAATGTTCTGGTCCATTCTGTCGCACCCGCCCATTGTCTTGTTATAGTGTTTGATCAGGAAGGGCTGCGAGATCTTGACTCGTTTTTTTCTCTGCCTTGGAGCACCGGGAGGCTGACTGCAGAGGGTTGACTCCTGCTGCATTGGAGACAGCGTTGACGATGTTGTTGTCGTTCCATCGAACCACTATCACTCCTGTGTTTTCGGCCTGTTGAAAGTCGTAAGTGCCTCTCTTGGTATTCTTCATTTCATTGATTGACTTCAGGAGGTGCGAGACTTCCCCAACCACACAACTCCACCTCGTACAAAGAAGCCAAGACTCTTCTACAACGGAAGAAGAAAGAAAACTGGAAAAAGAGAAACGGAGACTACAACCCACAGGAAGACCCCATCAACAAACTAGACCGGAGAAGCCAAACCACCATTTTCCGTCTAAGGACAGGGCACTGTGGACTGAAGAAACACCTCAAGAGACTGGGCCTTGCGGATGACGCACACTGTGAATGTGGCTCGGAAGAGCAAACTCCGGAGCACATTCTCCAGAACTGCCCCCATCTAGAGACAATACGCCAGAAGTTCTGGCAAGAAGAGACCAGTGTTGGAGCCAAATTCTGGGGTCCTGCCGACGAACTGCGCAAGACTGCGGACTTCCTGGCAGCCACTGGTCTGAGGATCTAGCACGGCCACCAACATCGAACGCAGAAGAAGAAGAAGAATTGGTTGACTTCAGTGGGCACTGCTCGGTCCTGTTGGCACGAACCGTTCCTGTACATCCAATCTTCTTGCTCGTGAGGACGTCAACAAGCTTCAGACTTGTAAACAGGTTATCAAAGGTCAGATGGTAACAATCTTCCGGCTCCTCTTCCTCCAGCTCAGAGATGAGGTCAACCACCACGGCTCCACCCATTCCAATGCCTGGATACTCATCTGCATTAGCTTGCCTGCCATTTGCTCCTTGGTAGGGTTCAAACTGGACGCAGTACCCAAGGGGTGTGGCCAGCACCCACATCTTGTATCCGAAACGTATAGGCTTCCCTCTAATGAATTGCTTTGCACCGTGTCCCCCATAGTACGGGATCATGCTCTCGTCGATACTCAAATGTTGTTGCTTCATGATTTTTTTGAAGTACATGAGGCATCTCTCATTGAGCATGGTAATCAATGGCCTGATTTTGGCCATATCCATCACCACCACTGTTCTCCTCTCCCAATGTAGTTCTGCCACTGAGTCCCACAATAGTAGCTGTGGCACTGGCAGTCAGTTGTCGTCCGGACAAGTTGTGGACAGCACACTCCCCATCTTCTTCACCACTATCTTCATCAGTCAACTCATCAACTTCAGGAGGGTCGAGAAAGATGTCAGCTCTTTGAAATAAGTCATCATCTTCAAGCATATCTATTACCTCGTTCACAGTGAATCTGAAACAAACCCAACCCGTACATGAAAAAACCTCTGGCCATTTAGCCCTAGCGTCCTTTTTAAAGGACACCAGATCGAAACTGCCTATAACACAAACTATGGACTATATTCACAAAAAGAAAAATAGGTTTCTAGATTATGCCTTTGTCTTCAAATTACCTTCAGTAATGATATTAAAAATGTTGATAATTACACAAATATAGCCTTACCTTCTTTTGGAACTCATCTTGATCTGCTCAGCATGTGGATTTTGAATGCTGTCCACCATGACACTTTACTGCCAAGAGAGATAACTTTCTCCAACTCAGCTTCTGAAACGTTGTTACCTCCCTAACACCAATCAGTGACTTAGACCTTTCTCAGAGTCTGTGTTGTAAATCAGGTGGGGAAAATGTAAGCGTCCTTTTTAAAGGACGCCAGGCTTAAATGGGTTAATGAATTTCACATGTTGACACCAGTAAATGAATCGCACATCCTCCAATCCCCACCAAAAGAAGTCAGACGTATGTGCCCATGTTAAAACAAGTTTTATTTTTCCCATGTAAAAACCTAGACAAACATGTGGTGTCTGATATACTGGGTAATATGATGAGGAACGTACCTTTAAAGGCCCAGTCCTTATTGTGAAAGCAGTTCTGCTCAGCTGGAATTTGGTGAATTTGGTTTTTTTTACAAGTTATTTGTTAATGAAGTGAATTCGCAAAAAAAAAATAACAGTTTGTTGTGCCCTCAAAGCATTCAATGATTCAGGCTGTTGAATGTTGTCATGTGTCTTGGGAAAGGGGAAGTCTTATTTTACGTAAAAGCATCGCCAGGTCAGAGTGAGCCAAATCGTTTGCATGGAAAGGACTGTGCCTTTTAAGGACGCATGGATTTTTCATCTATTCAATTGCAGGATAACAACACAACACGGAATAGTTTCTAAGCTAGTATTTCTTTTCCTTTCTCGAGTCCCACAAAGTTCCCAATGCTAGGGCATACTTTTGTATAGAAGCTGTTCGTGGACATGTCATGTAAGTTTTTACACTGGCTAACATGAATTGTTTAGACTGGCTAAAATGAAAGAAGTATGCATTCTTGTGTTTTGTTTCTGCAAGCGGTATCATTTTCCTAATGTTATCTGATTTTGATCTCTTACAGTTTTTACCGCGAGGACATCTACAATGGGCTAATTTAACATATATGCCAGCCAACATTGCAGAACAGGATATGAACAAGGTATGTAGCGCTGTTTGCATCATTCGTTTAAATTCAAAAATCAGACTAATTTGCCTTCTTCGGCATTATGCATAAGATATACTCATCTTCATTTTTTGCAATGCTGACTGTTACACAGTAGTTCTGTGTGTGTCTGTGTGTGTGTGTGTGTGTGTGTGTGTGTGTGTGTGTGTGTGTGTGTGTGTGTGTGCGTGTGTGTGTGTGTGTGTGTGTGTGTGTGTGTGTGTGTGTGTGTGTGTGTGTGTGTGTGTGTGTGTTTACTGATATATTGTAATTTATTAATCGGTTGAAGACGACACAGTTTCCAACTCCCCAGTTCGTTTATCTGTGAGCGAGACTTCTTGAGTCAGTTGCATGCATGATAGCTAACTGAGGTGTCTGCAAGAAAGTAAGGGTATTTCGTATACTTCATACTTGGTGTACATTAATTTCAGCTTCGGCATGACTAGTCCCGAAAGATGCTAGTTTGTAAGTGAAATGGTCTGACTTTGGTTGTCTTTCGAAAAAGAATCCAAATTCGGGGATGGACTCAACAGTTCGAGGTTTAAAATGGAGCGGTAGACTAACGAACCCGATTTAATTCTTCAAGATTGATATCCTTGGGGTTATTTGAAGGACGTAGTATACCATAAACAACCTTAGACAATCAGTGACTTGAGTACAGCCATAACAGGCAGGAGGAGGGCATCCCCATAGATGATTGCGTTCCTCTTATCGGTTAATTTTGCGCAAGTGTGACTCTACCATGAAGGGGTAATTTCTCCAGTCAATCGTGTTCGGCGAATATCTTCATGGTTGTTGTGCATGAATTTCACTTTGTTCATCACCATTCCACGAAGTTTCCTGTTTGTAGGTTTCATGGTCCGATTTTTTAGCTTCTTTCAAAAGTGTTCCAAAGTACCCCTCCATTTAACCTGTAACCTCGCAACTTTGTTGACCTTCGTCATGCATAAGCTGTAGTTAATAAACACCAAATGATAACTAATTCGGTCAACGGATGTAGAAATTATAAAAACAAAATTGGGTTGAATTGTGTGTGTCTCCCCTCTATGTTTGTATTTTTGCAGGCAGGCAGGGGTGGAGTTGTGATAATGCGGCGCCGGTTGACTGAAGACACACGAACCAGCACTATTCTTCGGAAGTGTTTGGATCACACATCAACATTATTTCACATTGAATGGCAGCAGACATTTATGTATATATTCTCAGCTCAGACGTGTGCTTTGAATTCGGATGTTTAAGAACAAGAGACAAACTTGAATAAAGCCTTACGAAGTACATGATTGTAACTGGAGCAAAAGTGTGTGTGTGTGTGTGTGTGTGTGTGTGTGTGTGTGTGTGTGTGTGTGTGTGTGTGTGTGTGTGTGTGTGTGTGTCTGAAGTGCAACAGTTAATAATGACGATGAGACAGAATGCTAAAGCACAGATCCTTTTATCTAACAATTTATATCGTCCTACTTCTTTTTTTTAAATGATGCTGTGTTGACAAACGTTCTCCGAGCAAACGTCTATCTAATGGTTTTTTTTCATCACATTGAAAGAATTTCTTCTGAGTAGAATGAAGCTGAATTAAAATGTAAAGAAAAAAAAGACCCATTGCTCAAAACATTAAGAAACAGGATGATTTTGGTTCGGTCGTAGACCTAAAAGCATTCATTCGAGGCCAGTGTATCAGTGCAAATTGAAAATCTGTGAAACCTCAGATATAACTTTATAAAACAAACAGAATTTTGATAAAAATAACCAAAATTCACAGTAGTTATTTTTTGTGCATCTCCCTCTTCACCCAACCCCAACCCTAATTGATGTGCCCTAAAAGCGCTCAAAAACAGACACACGTTAGTTTTTCGCCTCAGTGCTTATCCACATTTACAAATATTGTATCATTTATTTTTGGTCACGGCCCTTCCCTTTTCTGATAATTATAGTCAAGTTTTCTTTAATTTCCCTTGGATTCCCTATGGCTCCACGGTAGACACCATGATCAGCGCATGCGCACTAAGGCCACTGAAGTCACCTTCCCGAATCTATTTATAACCTCCGACCCAGTAGGGTAAATGACCGAGACGGCTTCGTGCACCGCGACCAAGTGGGAGGGAGAGACCCAAGTCGGTTAGCCCCCAAGAAGGTGACAACTCTCACCAAGTTACCATCCAATGATTGTCACCCGCTTCGATCTTCGTGCACCTCAGCCCCGGTCTCGATTTTGATATCACTGTCTCAACAGACCATAGCAGAAGTTATTCCCCCCTCTGCTTCTTTACCTCTGTAAACTTGTAGGGCTAGTTATTTTTCGGTAACTACCAACAACCAAAATCACTTACCCAACAACGGGCCTAAATCCTCGATAGCTCATGGGTAGAGACTGTACACATTGTGGATCTACTTTTTGCGACTCAAAACTTCAGAACACTCTAATGTACACAATATACATTTCTGGAGCAAACAATACAACCATACCGCATTTAAACCAGCAACTACAGGCTTGAACACATGAATCTCAATATAAAATCCATGAGTTTGGTTGTTTTCTGAATTCAGATCTGCCGTGCACAATCGTTTATCGCTAGCAAGATTCCAAGGAAAAGTAACTCTCATACTTTGTCTAGCGACACGAGTAGTTCCCCTTCCAGATTTCGGCTGCATCGACAAGACTGCAATCCGACGGTCAGTTTTCAACAATATTTCATTTTATAAACAGGTCACACGCAATCAATTGCAAACATTTAATCAACTTAAAGAACGTGCAGCGGTTTCATACACTATTTTGCCCCAGAAAACTGAACTTCATACAGTTTTTAACGTTGGAACACGGGTGTAAACCTTCGTCTGCTAGTCACATTGGAGGAAAGAACATTTCCTGAGCGATACCAAAACATGAACAGAACACACACTTTCTGCCTTTACCGCCACAGCAGAATGACAACATAACTGTGTACTTGATTTTAGTTCAAAACATGGAAACTGACAAGAAGTGTTAACAGAATTGAATGATTTGCACGGACCTATACAACCGCGCAGTAATCGATCGCCTGCGCAGGTAGACTGGTTGGGTGAATATGATTCGATCAAACTTTCGCACAAAAACTCCTCTTTTCTTTGAATAACTGAAGAAAGGAGGAATAAAGAGGTTACATACCTCGTCTCAGTGATTATCAAAAATAATGGTCTCAGTTCTCGGTCATGAAAAAGCTCGCTGAAGCTCGCATTTTTCATGATCCGCTAACTTCGACCATTATTTTTGATAATCACTGAGACTCGGCATGTAACCTCTACATATCATCACACAGTCCGTCAATATTGGGTACTACTCTTGAATTGTGCAGACATGTTTTGGTAATGTTGAACTTTAGCGTTGTAAATTCTTTGCTCACATTCCAGTGGAATTTCAGCCTCCAATCTTGCAAAACCTGCATTTGTAAGTATAACAAGTTATTTTAGTTACCTTTGAAGTCACGGATTGAACTGTACAGATGCCTTTCATTTACATGGGTTTTAGAAGGAAAACATCGGCATAGCCGCCATTTTGAAGGACTGAGGGAAGGCAGCTCTGTCGATATTGCGTTTGCATTTTCTCTTCTTTTTTTGTCGATGAAACGACCAAATTTATTTTATTATGCTTAAGTTTAGAGCTCAATCCGTCACTGAATTTCACGATAAATATTCTTTGGTTTAATTGAAATGACTTGTATCAAAACTAAGCAAAAAATGCCATTTGCTTGTAAGCTATGAACATGCAGCGCTAAAGTTCAGCATAAGATACGATAAGAAAACGTTTATATCCATTTTCATTTTACATAAACATGGAAATTTGCTGCTGCTGCTGCGCCGGTGTACACAAGCTGACTGACTACACTGAATACAAAAGCTAACAATCACATATCTAGGCGTAGGAATATTTTACTCAATAGGCCCTGCACACAACTGCCACACGATACAGGATCCCTCTCACGTGCAGCCCGACCCATCCGCCGAACACGCTACTCCAAGGAGGGCCCCAAAGGGGGGTATCATCACGATCACGGGAAGGAAAATTTTAGCTTTCACGATCACAGTTACCTTGATTTTTGTTTTCACGATCACGAACAACAGTGGCAAATCACGGTCACGGTAAAAGTTGCAGGTGACTGAGCGAGTGACAACCGGACGTGGCAATGTTGACAATGTCAATGATCTCAATCAATCTCAAAGATCTTGAACAAATTTCAAGATCTTTGCCTACATTCAGAACAGCCATAGAGCAACATAGACAGGGCCGGACTAGGGGGTGGGGGGTTACAGGGGTTGCGCAACCCCCCCCCCCCCCTGGCTTAAACATGTACCTCCCAAACGCTTTTTTTTCTTTTTTTGTGGGGGAGGGAGGGGGGGTTGCATCTGGATCATCATGAAATCCGAGGAGAAATCGCACCTCTCACCCCCTCAAGACATTTTTCTTCAACGATTTTTGTGATGAAAAGTATGAGTCCTCACAATCTCAATTCTTCTTCATTGCCTATACAGCTTGCTGTCGAATTTACCTTTTTCGTTCAAGGAGAGGCTTCCTTTCCCTCCAGAAACATCAAAAAACGTTCAGCTTCAAGGGGGCTTACCCCCATCTGTAACCCCCCCTCCTAGTACTTACCTAGTCCGGCCCTGAATAGTTCAACATACCTTGACATTTCGTCTTCGGAAAGACGGACCGTAGCCTGACCTTTCCATCAAGGAAGGCATTCTCGCCGCCTGCTTTGGTCTGGCTTGAATCCACAAAATATAACAGAAGCGACGGTTCGATGACAGTATCGCTGCACGCCATTTTTGATCTTCGAATTCGAATTTGACTGAATGCACTCAAAACTTTAGCACGAAGCCCTTCCATTGGATGAAGTTTGGCAGATTTTTGCAATTCGCCTTCTGATTGGATCTCTTTTTGTGTGTGATTGGTTCTCTTAAAGGGAAGCAATCGCTGTCAAAATCATATTTCTGAATGTGTTGTTGCTTCCCTTCAATCGGGATTGGCTCCTTGACGAATAGAGGATCATAGAGTGATACAGCTGTGAAAAATGTACGTTGAAAATAAAATGCTTTGCAATAATGCCCATCACGATCACGAAAACAAATGACGATCACGATCACGAGACTTGATTTTTTTGTCATCACGGATCACGGGCAAAATCCCATCACGATCACAGAAATGGAAATTTCGGCAATCACGGTCACAGAAAGGTCAAAAAACGCCAATCACGATCACGATTTTAAACCCTTTGGGGCCCTCTCCATGGTGTAACCCATCCCGCAGAAGGGTCCGACTGCACGAGAGAGCAAGCTGAGCGCACTCACACAAATTTAAACTTTATTTTTTTCTAAATAACACTTTTCATTTTACATAAACATGGAAATTTGTCTGTTGGCACCACATCACATTTCTAATAACACAAACTCACGATCATACAGCATAATTCAGCACAAGTACACTGCTAAGATCAACGTATCAACATGAGCATTTAAACAATGAGCTTCATAAATATATAGATCACAGTCACTGTACATCACCCATATATTGTATTTGCACTCTCACCTGGTCTGGGTGTGACCGGGGGGGGGGGGGGGGGGCGGGGTCTGTCATGATCTGTGCCGCTCATAATATATTTTATTATATCCCATGACCTCCCTTCTTTGTCTCTGTTACTTCAGTATGGGTATATATGTTGTATTTTTATAGCTCAATAAATACATCATGGACTCCAAAAAATATATGATAGTGCAGATTCCGATTTGGGCAAAGAACTACTTTCCTCCCGACCTTTGACCTCGCGCCGAACAATGTGACACATTTGTATGAAGTTCCAAAATCGTATTGCACGGCTCAGAAAACCATATCAGTTGCACGCAAAAATGAATCTCAGAACTGATCTGATGTATGAGATGCAATAAGCAAACGTTTCTTTCATTATGAAAGCAATGCAGGTCGAAAAAAACGAACATTCAACTTACAAGATAACCAGATGCTAGCGAACCAAAACAAAAACACGAGTACGCTCCCTTGCATCGTTAGCAGACGACTTTTGAGAATCTGTCAGACCGTCCTTACCTGGCACGGTTGGGCTTCGCTATCAAATATCGGCTGTTTCACGTGTTTTGCGAGCAAGTCTACTCTTTTGCCTGGCTCTGCAGTAAGTCCACATTGGCGATGAAGGTATCCAAGAACTTAACATGTGTGTATTTTTCCGTAATCCAGTCATATTCCTTCAAAATGCAATCAATCGGCGGTGACAGACGTGTCGGTCGCGTTTTCCTCACACCCATACCAGTTTAAGTTCATCCATGCAAACACACTCGCAAAACAGTTTATCACGTAGATACATTTCAAATAGGGAGCAAATGGTTAAATCTAAACCTACATAATTATTTGTTCCCTAAAATTTGCTTCTCTGTCAATAAGCCTAATTACACACGTTCGAGAAAAACAACATGGAATCGATTCTGAATCGAGTAAGCCAAATGGGTCCCAAACCCGTTTCGCCCGTTCTGCCGACCTGAAACGCAAAACAAAAGAATTGTGCGCTTCAACTAAATTAATTTCTATACGACTTCATTACTTTCTTGCAACTTATGAACCTTTACTTAAAGCTTTTAAATGGTCTGAAAGTAGTGTTACCGCGTACTTATCGATGCACTCATTCGTTTTATTTTTTCAGCGACGGTCACTTAGTTTAAGGTTGCAAAAGGGCTAAGTCTCGCTGGCAACACTGTTTTACACTGCACAGATCGCAACAGTGCCGCTAGTAGTCTACACTTTGTGTTTGATGGTAGAATGGGATATACAGATTACAGCACTCGTGGTTTTTTATATGGCTTGTATTTCAGTCAAGACCCAGCGGGAATATCAATCGAGAGCCACTCGCCAGAGGCTCGTGTCTCCCGATGATATTCATCCGCTGGGTCTTGACTGAAATACAAGCCATATAAAAAACCACTCGTGTTGTAACCTATACGTATTTCCACTCTACCTGGTCTGGGTGGGGGGGGGGGGGGAGGGGAGGAGGGGCGGGGCGGGGTCTGTCATGATCTGTGCCGCCCATAATATATGTATAGGTTACAACACGAGTGGTTTTTTATATGGCTTGTATTTCAGTCAAGACCCAGCGGATGAATATCATCGGGATACACGAGCCTCTGGCGAGTGGATCTCGATTGATATTCCCGCTGGGTCTTGACTGAATACAAGCCATATGAAAAACCTCGAGTGTGGTAACCTGTATATCCCATTCTACCATCAAACACAAAGTGTAGACTACTAGCAGCACTGTTGAGATCTTTTGAATGTAAAACAGTGGTGCCAGCGAGACTTGGCCCTTTTGCAACCTCAAACTAAGTGACCGTCGCTGAAAAAATAAAACGAATGAGTGCATCGATAAGTACGCGGTAACACTACTTTCAGACCATTTAAAAGCTTTAAAGGACCCCAACAGGCTTTTTTTAAGGTCAGATAAAGCAGTTTGGGTTGATTTAATGATATAGGTAAGCATCTAAAGATGCCAAAAACGATCAGTAAATCACAGGTTTTGTGTTGCATCAGCCTAATTTTATACAAAATGCATGCCTAAAAAGTGGCCAAATTCGTCTGCTACACGAGACTTCAAATTCCCCGCGGCGGCAAGCCTTTGGCTGTGACGTCACACCCAGGCAGCGGAAGCGAAAGTAGCGACGCTCGGTCTGCGTTTTTGCTGCTGCCGTGGATGCGCGTGTACTCCCGACACCATGCCGAGAGAGTCAGAGTGTGCTGCTGCCGAATGTTCGGAGTACCACAAAAAGGACTCGGGCTTGAGTTTTCATGTCTTTCCATCGGACCCAAGGCTCAAGCAGGAATGGGTTGTAAAAATGAATCGGCTGGACCCAAACACAAAGAAACTGTGGAGGCAGGTTTCACGGTAATCAGACTCTTTGATGTGTGTAAACTTTGCCTTGAAATTACTTGCTTACTGTGTTGATTTTCATCATTTTTTCTGCTTGGCATGAGTAAGTATGGTATTTGCAATACAAAAAAATAAATAAAAGCTAAAATGTTTGTGTTTGAGCAATTATTTGAGCGAGTTTTTCGAAGCGAACGTGTGAATCCTGACAGACACCATTTCCTTCTGTCACATGACCCCATCTCAAAGTGTGATTCAAGCAGACACGAAATATCACACAAAACCATATGATAATGGGGTTATTAATTCAATTAATACACAAGGTTAGTCTCTGACTAGATAAAATAGGGAAAAAATATCAAATGGGAGCATAAAACCGTTTCTGGAAAAATTTTCAATCGCCACCGAAAGTGTCTGTCAGTAAAAAAAACACGTGCTTTGTTTGCAAAGCAAAGCCTAATTTTACACATCGCGTGCTTTTGTCTGTTATTCTTGCTTGTGAACATCATTTTATTGATGTTCTTCACTGGAAAGCAGGTGTATCATCAACAGTATCACAAAATCGCAAAGAATGAACATTTTTGTTGTGATCCGACCGGTGTCTGTAGACGGAATCACACGTTCGGCAAACTTCGTTTTTAACGGAAATAACCGAGCCTTTCATCGGAAACGACGTTTCAACCGCTTCATATCGTCTGCAGGAAGAAAAAGAGGAATGCGATACCCAGTAAGTAAAACATTTAATCGTTTTTAGTGCCTTTTGATCAAGTTTTGTTGCGTCTGTCAGCAACGTTCGGCAACCCAACGTTCGGCACAGCGACGCGCGCATACGGATTTGCAGCATTTGCATTCGGAAAGTGAGGGATTTGTGAGTTCGTTTGCATAATTTCAATCGCTAGTAGGTTTTCCCTTCGTCTCCCATTGTTGTGTTTGCATGTTATTGGCATTTCATTGTGTAAATTGAAAGTTTGTGAGTAACAGTAGTACAATCTGTCGAACGTTGGCGACGCTGACAGACGCAAATATCGAACGTTGCCTTCAATGACAGAAGGGCTTGGCGATCATACTTTCGATTCGTAGGAACACAATATGGAGACAGCAATGTGCGCTCGTTACCACAACGGTCATGAACCGGTGTAACACGAAATTTTTACTCCACGAAAAATTGACTCCGGAGTAAACTTCCAGTAAAAATCTTGTACGAAAAAAGAACTCCACAAGGAACTAAATTTTTACTCCCCAAATATTTACTCCCAGTAAACATCTCGTACGAGAAACTTAGGGTCTACTCCTTCGTTTATAATTCGCGCAATATCCCATTTACGTGCAATCCCGTTTTGCCGCCGTCCCATTTTGGCGACATTTCACAAGCCAAGCGTCATCTTACTATCGCATCCCATTTTGGCGCAATCCCGTTTCGCCGCTATCCCATTTTTTTATTTTTTATTTTTTATTTTTACATTTAGTCAAGTTTTGACTAAAATAATGTTTTAACGTAGAGGGGGAATCGAGACGAGGGTCGTGGTGTATGTGTGTGTGTCTGTCTGTGCGTGTGTATGTGTGTGTGTGTAGAGCGATTCAGACCAAACTACTGGACCGATCTTTATGACATTTGACATGAGAGTTCCTGGGAATGATATCCCCGGATATTTTTTTTAATTTTTTTCGATAAATACCTTTGATGACGTCATATCCGGCTTTTTGTAAAAGTTGAGGCGGCAGTGTCACACCCTCATTTTTCAATCAAATTGATTGAAATTTTGGCCAAGCAATCTCTGACGAAGGTCGGACTTCGGTATTGCATTTCAATTTGGTGGCTTACAAATTAATTGATAACTTTGGTCATTGAAAACCTGAAAATTGTAAAAAAAAAAATTTGTTTTTAAAACGATACAAATTTACATTCATCTTATTCTTCATCATTTTCTGATTCCAAAAACATATAAATATGTTATATTCGGATTAAAAACAAGCTCTGAAAATTAAAAATATAAAAATTATTATTAAAACAAAATTTCCGAAATCGATTTAAAAACAATTTCATCTTATTCCTTGTGGGTTCCTGATTCCAAAAACATATAGATGTGATATGTTTGGATTAAAAACACGCTCAGAAAGTTAAAAAGAATAGAGATAGAAAAGCGTGCTATCGATCCTTCTCAGCGCAACTACTACCCCGCTCTTCTTGTCAATGTCACTGCCTTTGCATCGAGCGGTGAACTGACGATGCTACGAGTATACGCTGTTGCTGTAAAAATGCAGTGAGTTCAGTTTCATTCTGTTAGTTCGACAGCTTGACTAAATGTTGTACATGAACAAAGTATGCAAACCAGATGATCCAGCGACGTCCTTCCCAATTTATGTCCAATGGACGTCTACCCACAACACGCCACTGGATGCCGCGTGGTCAGCCAACCATGTGGTGCCAGTCGTGAAAACCAGGTTCTTTGTCCCACAAAGAGACATTCAAGTTTGGGACTTTGTGACCGCTGACTTTGTCAGCATGGATGGAAAGGTGGAGAGATACAGGGCGGTGATCATCCCCAAGTCAACCCATTTCCCCGATGGGCCAGATCGAGAGGAGATTTGTGTGAAGTGTTTGCGCGCAAAAGACAATGAGAGATACTATGTCTTTCCTAATGTTGATGACATTTCATGCTTGCCAATGGCTCAGATAAAAAAAATCCCACCAACCAACCATGAACAACAGGGGGGATTACTTTTTTTGACATGTGATCAAGTCTCATTTGAGCGTTCACAGTGTTACCTGAGAATAGCACACCCCCTTGAATTGGGAACAAAGAAAAAGCGTTGTATATATGCATTTTTGAATGCTTTTCTAAAGTCATAAGTTCATTATTTGTGATTTTTTTTTTTATGGATTGTTTTGCTGAATACATGCAGTTAAGAAATTGACCCCGTTTTCAAATTTAGGGGGTAGGGTTGCCCTATAGCCCACGTATGTCTGTGTGACTGTGTCAAATATCAATCTACTCTGCGTACAAAATGTATATATGTTTGTTTTTCGATTTTAGAATGATTTCTTAAGCTGGCTATAACTTCTGAGGTCTACAGGAAACGATAAAGATAAAAAATGTACAAAATATAAGTAGCGTCCTTTATCTTACCATTGTTCTGATCAATGCTGTCCCTTTATTTGCAAGTTAACCATTTTTCTTAATGTGTTCAAGGAGTATGTTAAAAATTATTATCAATGGTTGCTTTAAACTGCACCTTTGGGCAGTTATTATGCACTAAAGTTGTAAAAGCATGTTTTGGGGGTTTTAGGATATAGCGTCTTGGAACGCCAATCATCTTGGAAATACGAATGTTCATATAATTTTTTTTACTGTTTTGAATAGATAAAAAGTTGAACTCTTGATGCAAACTGTTTTTTGGTCCCTGTTTGACTATTTATTATTTTGGAATATTGTGTGTGAGGGGGAAACTGCAATCCTCAATATCATGAAACGTGCCTGGAAGCCGGGTCCCCACGATGTACTTTGTTCGAGGCATTTTGAAGCATCCTGCTTCACTATGCGCACGCGGTTGAGCCGCGAAGAGGGAATAGCCTACAAAGCACAGTTGGAGCCGGATGCAGTTCCAACAATCTTTCGCCACTGCCTGGAAGACCCGAGAAAACGGGGTACATCGCATGCTGACCACACGCGACCTATGCGTACCTAAAGCGCAGGAGGAAGGAGGTGAGATGGCAATGTGTTTATTGGATATGTATTTGGGGGGCGATAGGCATAGGCCGAGGCAGCTGGTGTTTTGTTCGTGTCACAGACTTTGATGATACTTTACACCATTTGCAGCACACTAGCACTCACTTGTTACTCTGCAAAAAGACAACTTTTCTTCTCATTTTTGTTACCCACAGTTGGGGGGAGGACTTCGGTGTCGGTTTAGAATGTTCTGTACAAACAGATTAAATCACAAGGAAGGAAAGGAGGAGAGGGGATAAATGTTATGGGCATGCCATATTCAGAAGCTTCATCTTTGAAACAATCATTACTTCATCTTTTAAAACTATTAATAAAATAATTTAAAACATTTATCAACCTATTTTTCCCCATCATGTACAGATGGTAACTGAGTTGCTTCAGCCCGACACTCCACACTCATCCCAGGCTGACGCTGAGGTAGAACCAGAGGCATCAGATTGTGACTCAAGTGACAAATGCTCTGTCTCTGTCCAGACAGTACCACTTTGCAGGAAGCCAGAACTGGACAAGGCAGTTCAGACTCCCAGGATAACGGTACTTCAAGTTCAATTTATTCAACAAGCACAGGTCTTGGTTCTTACACTTACCGGTGCAAGGAGCCTGTTTGAAAAAAACATTTGAAAAATGTTAGTGAATTTAATTTCAATATCCAACTTCCAAGAGCGTTTGCTGTACCTAACATGTACCCACTGTGTTTACATCACTAGTTCTCATAAATTGAGTTTTTATTGATAGGTTTAAGTATGTAATTATGAACATTGATGATTCTAGTTGTTAACTTACTGCAAACGTTACTTCAGTTCTAAAACTTAATTAATGTTAGTTCTCATGTAAGCAGCAGAAAACTTTTTTAATATCTTGATATAAGGCAGAAAGTCAAGTAAAAGTGAACTTTCTGGGCTATTTCAGGTGGCAAGTGTGTTACAGCAAACAACTCCCTTGGCTGTGGCCTCATTGCAAGCCCGCTCAACACTGCCTGAGACTTCCCCTGCACCAGCAGACCCACCTCAACCCCCAACTGTTGCACACGCTGAAAGCCAAACAGATCCAATTGGGTAGGTGATGTTGTATGTGTGGATGCAACACTTCATGTGTACATGATTTCAGAATGATTACATCTATTCTATAGCTATAACTAGTGATGATATTGCTCGCTCGCTCTCTTATTGTTAAAGCTATATATATATATACAATCAAGCTATTAACCATCCATGTTTTTCTTAAACCTTATTGCTTACATTTACTCTTATTATGATACGTGCAACAAAACCGTACAATATGATGGTTAACATTCGCTCTTTTAATTTTTTTTCTTTTTTTGTTGAAGTTGTTTTGACACCGATGACAGTGACACTGAGGAGGAAGAGGAAGCTTCAGCTGGAATTGACAACACTAAAGACCATGACTGGCAAGAGCCAACACCCAAAAAAAACAAAGGTAAACAACAGATCGGGGGGGGGGGGGGGGTATTTCATAAGGCCTAAAAAAAATAGGTGTGGTTACGGTAACCCGACCTACCCTATTTTTAGGGGCCAACCCTATAACTTTTCATTACATTTGTAAAAAAAAAATTAAAAAAAAACACAAGAGAACGAGTGCAGAAAACGCAATGAAAGCGAAAGCGCCCGAGGCGCACACTTATTTCCCTGTCAAGTAGGTTTAATTTGTACACATTAGAAAAAAAAGTTTAAAAACAAAAGTGATTGCCTACCTTCCTACCCAATTTTTTTTTGCCATGTTACCGCAACCACACCTATATTTTTTTAGGCCTAAAGGAACAGCAGATCTCTCTGAATATCTTACACGTCTCTGATCAGCATGTGCACGTGTCACCTGAATCATACATGCTAAAAAACAATTTCATCATTTGTTATAGCTGCGGACTCACTGAGGACCTCAACAACGTCGACCCATTCCAGGAGACCAAGTACTTGGTATTTGAGTCGAAGCTGGAAGAACTGTTGAGTGTCTGCAGGAAGTGCAGCAGCATTTGCCAAGTAATGCGAAAAGGGGTGGAGGGGACAGCTGTAGAGTATTGCTGCAGCTGCGAGCACTGCAACCACAAGTTCACTTGGACGTCACAGCCCTACTCCAAGCGACTACCACTGGGCAACCTCGTCCTGGCAGCTGCAGTATTTTTCACAGCCTGCTCCCCTTCAAGGCTGATCACCTTATTTAAAAGTGCCAGCATCACCATCTTTGGCCAGACGACCTACAACAGCCTGCAAGGTGCCTACTTGGTCCCTGCAGTGCGCAATGTCTGGGCACGTTGCCAGAAGCTTTTTGCAGCACGGCCAAGGGCAGCCCAGTGAAACTGGCCGGAGATGGCAGATGTGATTCGCCTGGGCACTGTGCAAAGTGTGGTGCATACAGCCTCTTGGATGCCACAACAATGGAAGTCCTTCACATTGAATTGGTACAGGTAACTAAAGTACAGCTGTGCTGGTTGTATCTCACAACTGTGTGTGTATTTCTTGTGTGAACATCTTCTGATAAGTTAACAAAAAATAATAGGTGTGGTTACGGTAACATAGCCAAAAAATATAGGGTAGGAAGGTAGGCAATCACTTTTTTTTTTAAACTTTTTTTCTAATGTGTACAAATTAAACCTACTTGACAGGGAAATAAGTGTGCGACTCGGGCGCTTTCGCTTTCATTGCGTTTTCTGCACTCGTTTACTTGTTTTTTGGGGTATTTTTTTGACAAATGTAATAAAAAGTTATAGGGTCGGCCCCCAAAAATAGGGTAGGTCGGGTTACCGTAACCACACATATTTTTTTTTTTTAGGCCTAACAAGCACTGGTGTTGCTTGTACTGTTGATTTTTGTTGTTGCAATTTCAAGACATAGAAATGTGTACAGAATCGCTCCAAATGAACATTCCTACAAATTGCAAAGCTGAACAAGCCTGTAATACCATCCCCCACCCCCCAATCATTTTTTTGAATAAAATGTTATGTGTACTTTTTTTTCAGAGCAACACTGTAAACATTTCAAAGGAGCCTTGCTGTCCTGAAACGTCACCTCAGCATCAGTCACCTTGTGACTGACAGGCATGTGCAAATCAAAAGCTACATGGCAAGAAACGAGCCTGACATCAAGCACCACTTTGACATTTGGCACATGGCAAAAGGCAGGAACACATTGTTATATGTACATCTTATTTATTATTTTATGATATAAATCTCTGACAAAGTTGTTGGTCACAAACAAATTCAGAAAACATGTCAAATACAGTCTGCATAACACACACACACACACCCCACCCCCCAACATGTCCAAGAAAAGTATTTTCTCCCTTCCATTTCAACTAAATTATCTAACTGTCTTTGTGTCAAACAGGTGTCGGAAAGAAGCTGGAGGCTGCGAGCCACAAAGCTGGCTACGGTGCTCTTAGCCTGTGGTTAAAGAGCATAAAAAATCACCTCTACTACTGCTCACAGTCTACCGAGGAGAGTGCTACGCGGGTGGAAGAGTGTGGATGTCCATAGCCAATCACATCAGTAACCAGCATCATGGGCATGGAGACCTTTTCCCTCACGGCCTCCATGGTGACTTGACTGATGAACCACGAGCCTGGATCACAAAAGGTAAAACAAATTCCAGTCATCAGAGCTTCAAAATAACCTCATAACCTGTCTTTATATGTGAACAGTGGTACTATTACCTTGAATCAGTGTTTATCAACCATATAAACTCTTGTCTACAGACACCCCAGTTCACCGTTCTCTGGAAGGAGTTATTAAAAGCCCATATCTCCTCCGAGATATTGGGCAGCTGTCTCCCGACGTTCAGACAGCGCACCTGGAAGCATACCACAGTGTGATCAACCACTTTGCACCGAAGATGCTCCACTTTACCTTTCCTGTTATGCAAGCAAAGTGAGTGCTGTCTTTCAATTTTATTGTTTGGCAAATATTTCTTTCCCTGTAGTATGAAACTAAAAGTATGACAATAAATAAGCTTTATATGGTGGACCTTCTTTTCTCTTTCTGCTGTTCTTTTATACTGCCCTTGTTTTTTTGCAGAATCTACTTGGCAGCAATGCACACCAACACAAATGCGGGGAGGGAGCAAGCAACCACAGAGGAAGGCGAACTGAGGTGGAAGATTGCCAGGGGAGGGAGCAAGCAACCACAGAGGAAGGCGAACTGAGGTGGAAGATTGCCAGGCCAAGGGCAAACAAGGGACAACCAACTGCAAAACCTGTCAAGGAAACTATTACTCGCTGTAAGAATATTCACAACTCAAGGCTACTTTTCCTTCAGTTCTAAAGTATGCAAGTTTGTAGATGCTACTATGAAGTAAATCTCAACAGCGAAACAATTTCTAATCACTGCTCACAGTTTACATATCTCTAGTAATGTAAGCATCCAGATATTTGTTTATTTCTGAAGAAAAAAATGAAAGGTAAAAATCTGGTCTTCATAATTTGAAAATGTTGCTGTTTCCCATGTTTTAACCCTTACACTGGTGCAATTATGTAACACATGTTACATAGCCACTGGTGAATTAACAGAGAGAAAAATAACAAAAAACGGTCATATAGGTTTTCGCATCCATGGGAGGTAATCGGAACCGACCAAACAGACTGACAACCAGGTGACAGTATACTAAAGTAGCGCGACATATGTCGCGACAACCAGCCTAAGGGTTAAATCTTGTGCTTGATTTTGTACATAGGCTCTCCTGTCATCATGTTTTGAAGTCAACCTTTATTTCTCTGTTGCACATTAGGTTACCTGAATGAGCTGTTTGAAGAGGTGGTCACGCTGCGACTGGCCTATGGCAGCTATGAGAAGGCTCTGCGAGCACAAAGGGATTATCACGGAACGGTGCCAGAGACCCTAAGTGCTACTGCGGGGCCTGTCGACAAAGCCAACGTTGTAGCCAGGCAGCGTCGACGACTCAACTGGCGACCGACAACAGATTAGATTACCTCCACCTGTCCCAAGAAAGGGGAAACGGTCCGAAGAGGATGTTAAACTTTAAAAGTCAAGTCACTGGAATAATAAAGCTTAGACTAGGATGAAGGAATCTTATGATGTATATTTTGTAAGCGCCTAGGGCTATATTTAGATTAGGGGCATAAATGTTCATAATAATAATAATAATGATGAACAGAAAAAGTTAACAGATGTACTTACACGTTAGACAGCATATTTGAAACCTGTGTAGATCTGCGAAGGAAACTGGTCCCTCACTGTGGCAACAACGTAGTGTGCCAGACCCATCTCACAAAATTGCTGTACGCAACATGCCGATATGTCCTGGAAAGATACGGGCAACCATTAGAAGGAAGTATGAAGTTTTCAAACAGTAAATTAAAAATAATTATTATTGGGGTGTTAAGACTACCAAAGATTAATTTAAAATTAGTGCAGTATTTATCTAATCTTGATTACTTTTGTTTTGTTTTTTGTTGTTGTTGGTAGGGCTGGGTGGGTAGTTCCAGTTGAATTTGAAAAGTTGAAAACATAGTATCACTTCAATAACGATGCTAGAATGATTCAGAGATGAACTGAACAATTGTGAAGCAGTGAGAACTAAATAAATAGCCCATTCTTTGTTATTTTTGGTTTTAGATGAACACAAGTATAAGTTCACATGAACAAGGAGAGTGTAGGGTAGAGTAACCTCATTAATTTTTGTACAGCCTACCTGTGTGGCTCGTCCTTGTTCTCAAACTATTCTTTCCACCTTTTCCTCAGTGACTGCTTGAACAGGATAATGACGGATTCAATGGTGTACCTGGTATTGACAGATATGTTTTACATTATTACAAATTTTAAAGTTGGTATTATTATAATAATTGTTATTATTATTGCAAACATACGGTGTGAATTACTTGTGAGTGGCCCATGTATGATAACTGAATTGAACTGAAACTAGAAGATTGTATCTGAAGAAAGTTTGTGCGCATGCATATTTGTGTGATTACCATAAGGAGTTGTGAAATTTAAAAAATAAATTTCCTCTGTGACTATGAAAGTCAGTTGATGTCAGTGTGTGAATGTAACTTGTGACGCGCAGATCAAACTCAATCTCTTTCATAACTCTATGCAATGTTACGTGCATATACAAAACACAAATAAATACATTCAGTTACCTTGAGAGGCAATTGTCACGGAAACCCTGGTGTGTGGTCATGCACTGCATCCCCTCCCCCTCAAACTTCCCTGTAACTTGAGGGTAATGGTGGCAGCACACCTTCTCCCTCCTTCGCTGCCCAGGCCACACAACACAGTGGCCACACTGACACCATGCCCTGAAATTGAGAAGTCAATAAAATTATACATTGTTATACACAACCCATTCATTCTGGCACGGACTCTCGTGTCTTCACCTTTTTTCTTTTTGTTGTTGAGTAATCACACTTGATTCACAAGTGAAAATTCCGTGTCTCTCCATCATAATACATACATGAATACAGAATGATACACGATACACATGTACCGTTGTGAGTAGTAAAGCTCAAACTGAACTTCAGAAACACAGCTGTACTAAATTACGATTCTCACATGAACTTTATACACAAGCCCTTGCACACTAGCGAGCAAATGCTGATACCTGAATTCAAAACAACAAAGCAACACGAAAGAAGTTCTCAGCAGACTGTAGCAGACGACAGGTTTGCCGTGTACGAGTGCATGCTTTTTACCTTGCATCATTTTCTGCAGCAGGGATGTCATCGCCAGGTTCGTCCACGGTACTGTTCTCGTCGCTGCTGGCACTTTCTTCATCTTCAGATGACTCCAGCAAAGATGCTGGCGGCTCAAAACTGTATGGTTCAGCAGCTGAAGTTGCTTCTGCCATTGTCTCTGGATGTGACGTCATCGGAATTTGACCCAGATTTCACCACTTCCGTAGTCTCGCGGACCGTTCGAGATACAATGGCCGCCAGATCGGAACACGAAAACGCTTCGCTTCAGCCACGAAATTCGTCGGATTATGGCCCAAAACGATTCCGAAATAAACTAAACACTGTGAGGGAAGGTGAGAAAACAATTTCCTACGGCATGCATATGTCTGGTTAACCTAAGTCACGCCAAAACGCAAATGAACGCGTTTTTGACACCAAAAACAGCCTGTTATGGTCCTTTAAGTAAAGGTTCATAAGTTGCAAGAAAGTAATGAAGTCGTATAGAAATTAATTTAGTTGAAGCGCACAATTCTTTTGTTTTGCGTTTCAGGTCGGCAGAACGGGCGAAACCGGGCTGGCACCCATTTGGCTTACTCGATTCAGAATCGATTCCACGTTGTTTTTCTCGAACGTGTGTAATTAGGCTTATTGACAGAGAAGCAAATTTTAGGGAACAAATATGTAGGTTTAGATTTAACCATTTGCTCCCTATTTGAAATGTATCTACGTGATAAACTGTTTTGCGAGTGTGTTTGCATGGATGAACTTAAACTGGTATGGGTGTGAGGAAAACGCGACCGACACGTCTGTCACCGCCGATTGATTGCATTTTGAAGGAATATGACTGGATTACGGAAAAATACACACATGTTAAGTTCTTGGATACCTTCATCGCCAATGTGGACTTACTGCAGAGCCAGGCAAAAGAGTAGACTTGCTCGCAAAATACGTGAAACAGCCGATGTTTGACGAAGCGAAGCCAAACCAGGTAAGGACGCTTCTCGGTCCCGCTACGCATGTCACCATGTGTTGTTGCTTTGAGTTTGACTAACAAACTCGAAACTCTCATTTAAAACATGAGCCAAATGTGTATTGATTGTGTGATTAGTCTAAGTGACAGGGCTTCTATTATCTGTGCTCCCTAGCTTCTGTCAGTTCCCACATCGACACTGCCAGACGAACTGAAGAGGCGCACCAAACACACTGCTGACAGACTCTCACTCTCAGTCTCAGTCTCACACACACACCACTCGAAGGTCTGATAAGATGACAGATAAGCGTTTTACATTTAGTCAAGTTTTGACTAAATGTTTTAACATAGAGGGGGGAATCGAGACGAGGGTCGTGGTGTATGTGTGTGTGTGTGTGTGTGTGTGTGTGTGTGTGTGTGTGTGTTGTGTGTGTGTGTGTGTGTGTGTGTGTGTCTGTGTGTGTGTGTAGAGCGATTCAGACTAAACTACTGGGCCGATCTTTATGAAATTTGACATGAGAGTTCCTGGGTATGATATCCCCGGACGTTTTGTTCATTTTTTGGATAAATACCTTTGATGACGTCATATCCGGATTTTTGTAAAAGTTGAGGCGGCACTGTCACACCCTCATTGAGTCACTTGAGAAAAAGTGACTCTATGTAATCGGTCAGTGTTAGTCTGTCCGGCCGGCCGGCCGGCCGGCCGTCCGGCCGGCCGTCCGTAGACACCACCTTAACGTTGGACTTTTCTCGGAAACTATCAAAGCGATCGGGCTCATATTTTGTTTAGTCGTGACCTCCAATGACCTCTACACTTTAACGATGGTTACGTTGACCTTTGACCTTTGTCAAGGTCACAGGTCAGCGTCAAAGGAAAAATTAGACATTTTATATCTTTGACAAAGTTCATCGGATGTGATTGAAACTTTGTAGGATTATTCTTTACATCAAAGTATTTACATCTGTAGCCTTTTACGAACGTTATCAGAAAAACAAGGGAGATAACTAGCCTTTTCTGTTCGGCAACACACAACTTAACGTTGGGCTTTTCTCGGAAACTATAAAAGTGACCGGGCTCAAATTTTATGTGAACGTGACTCATTGTGTTGTGAATAGCAATTTCTTCCTGTCCATCTGATGCCTCATATAATATTCAGAACTGCGAAAGTGACTCGATCGAGCGTTTGCTCTTCTTGTTTTTCAATTAAATTGATTGAAATTTTGGCAAAGCAATCTTCGACAAAGGCCGGGATTTGGTATTGCATTTCCGCTTGGTGGCTTAAAAACTACTGAGTGAGTTTGGTCATTAAAAATCGGAAACTTGTAATTAAAATTATTTTTTTATTAAACGATCCAAAAACAATTTCATCTTATTCTTCGTCATGTTCTGATTCCAAAAACATATACATATGTTATATTTGGATTAAAAACAATCTCTGAAAATTAAAAATATAAAAATTATGATCAAAATTAAATTTCCGAAATCGATTTAAAAACTATTTCATCTTATTCCTTGTCGGTTCCTGATTCCAAAAACATATAGATATGATATGTTTGGATTAAAAACACGCTCAGAAAGTTAAAACGAAGAGAGGTACAGTAAAGCGTGCTATGAAGCACAGCGCAACCGCTGCCGCGCCAAACAGGCTCGTCACTTTCACTGCCTTTTGCACTAGCGGCGGACTACGTTCAGTTTCATTCTGTGAGTTCCACAGCTTGACTAAATGTAGTAATTTCGCCTTACGCGACTTGTTTTTCTTTTTTCAGGATACTAACAACAAAATAATTTTTGATACATGTTGTTGGAACAAATGTTTGAATCTAAAGGTTTTTTGAATGCAATACAGAAGCAATTTTCACACATTTCATTGTGGCTCTGCGCCCATAAATGTGCATAATTTGTATCAATAGAGTCTGACAGCTAGTGATAGTTTGCAATGAAAATAACATTAACAAATAACAATGTACTTGTGGGTAAGAAATCAACCAACTCAGCAATGCAAACTTTGCTGAAAACAGATGCACATATGATATGTCTGCTGAAAATAGCAAATAGTAGCAACATGTTTGAAGGGAAGTGAACATCACCACATATAAACTTACTATCAAAGTAAAACACTAAATAAACTGAATAAACATTAAAAAGGTAATAGTGCCTGAGCCATGGAAGTGGTTTCTTTGTTGTTGCATGTTCAATATTTCACAAGATGCAGAATTATTGCTTAAAATTGAGTAAAACTTACTAAAAGCAAGGCAACCGCTACTGCGAAAAAGACTGATGCACTAACTGAATCAAGTTTTAGAACTAAAGATCATGGGGATTGAAATTGATTAAGTTTATTTGCGTCGAGGACGCTTGGCAGGGGCTGCTTGCTTAACAGTTTCACTCTGTGTGTCGGTGACTGAGAGTGAGACTGTAGCTGTAAAATTTGATTGTGGTGGGTGGACGTTAATGTTGATGGTGCAGTTGGACACAGGGGCTCGGAAAAAAGGGAATGGAAAGGGTTGACTGGTGGCTGCCTGAATTTTGCATTGTGGCTGTTCTTGTGTGTTCTTGATGCATGTATGTGTGCATGCTGCTTGTCGGAATGTCTGCAGTTGTTGATTGCAGGTGTGTTGATGAGGTGACTGATTGCTGTGGTGTAGATTGAGATTCAGCCAGTGCTATGCTAATTTTTGTGTGCGTTTCTTCTGACATTTTTGAGTACGTGTTGATGGACTGCACATTCTTATGGCCGGTTAACTCCATTATTTCTGTGGGGGCAAATTGCTTGTTGACCAATGTTGCACCATGGTTTTCCTTGTGCTGTGGTTGGTTATTCTTTTGTTTTGGGTCAGACCTGCTTTGATTGCCATGTTTTTCATTAGAGTCGCCAACTTGTTCACGCCAACTCTCTGTTTTTTTAACCATGTTGTGCCTGGTTTGGGGTTGGGAACAGTTGTGGTCGCGATGTGGAAGGGGTCGTCTTCTCCTGAGTAGTCTTCTGGGCGATATTCAGCATACAGCCTGTAAGTTGCCACTGGGCATCTTGTCGGTTCTTGGGGTGTTGCCCACACTGTTCGTCGTACAGCTCTGATGTTTGTGACATGTTCCCCTGTCCTGGTCTTTGTGGACCCCCTCTCGTCAGCTTCGCTCCGCCGCCGACACTCGACTCTTCCGACTCCCCACAGTGCAAACAAAGACATGTGGCGAGAGGTCCTTCGCCTATCAAGCCCCTGTGACCTGGAATAGATTACCTCTGCCTCTCAGACACACAGATTCTCTCACTACATTCAAGACAAATCTCAAAACACACCTCTTTCAGCGCAAGTGATTTCCCCTCCAGCATCTCCCCACCCACCCCATCCCGCCCCACCTCACTCCCTACCTAGTGCCTAAAATAACGTGTATATATATTTTCTGCGCTTTGTGTCAGCACTGTTTGTGTGTGTGTGTAAATAGTATTGTTGACACGTTTTTATACAGAAGCCTATTGTGGTTCTTGTGCCTAGGCTGTGTATTGGATTGTCATTGTATGCCTGCATTATTAGTTGTCAGTAATTATTATATGTGCTGATTGTTCTCTTTGCCTGCGCGCGTATAGTATATGTTGGTTATGTTTGGTCATAGTATGTTTGTTTATGTTTGGTCGTTATCTTTGCCTGTGCGTGTATTGTATGTTTGGTCGTTTTCTTTGCCTGTGCATGTATAGTTTGTTGGTTGTGTTTGGTCGGTTTCTTTGCCTGTGCGTGTATACGTATGCTTGGTCGATGTATGTATTGTAAAGCGCTAAGAGTAGACATTTTTCTAGAATAGCGCTATAAAAGTTTGCATTATTATTATTATTATCTTTCGCTGTAACTGAAACATTAGTCAGTAATTGTTTGTCCCTTTTCTACTAAACCTTTAAAAATGTTGATATTTGTTTTAAGTTGCATGCTGTTAGTGTTAGCATGAAATTTCAGGGTTGCTATCAATTTTTCTCTGTGTGGTACTTTTGAATTATAATATTATTGCACTATAGTTTAATCCAGTTACCCATTATTTTGCGGCGAGTAATTGGGAGATGTATGATTGTGAAATACCATAAAGCCAACTGCTTTTAAGGTCTTGCTATAGGTACAATCAATAATTATCATAGGCATTTATTATTTGGGAAAAATACAAGCCTGCTGTTGTGCTCTTATTTCTTCGGCATACATATCCCATATAATGTTAGCTGTGATTATGTGATCAGAATTTGTTTAGGCTTGGAAGTTTCATTCATGCTGCGCTTGTTATTTTGATCTGCATAACTAAATATCTTTCGTTGTTATAATACAAATCGTTTTACCTCAGGTACTCCTTGATGAATCTTTTCCAAGAGTGACATCTCCCCATTTCATCTGATGGTGGTCGGTAACTGCCCTTAGACCAAAGTGTATGCAGTTATTCCACCACATGGTGTTCAGGAGAGATTCTGCAGTATAGTTTGGCCCAGTTGGTTTCTTTCGTAGAGAGTGTTTATTTCCTCTTCCGTGAGAGCTTCAGCACTGTATTGCATGTTCCCCTTGCCTGCATTTTTTAGCGCTTTTAGTTTGGCATTTAAGGTCTGTTGGGCTTGCTGGAAAGAAGGGGAACGATTGATGTCATGGGGGTACGATTTGCTTTTAAGGTGTCGGTGAATGCTTCCCCAGAAACTTCGCATCGACGTTGCTTCATAATCTGTCCCGTCAGCTTTTTTCAGTGCGATGAAGTAGTTTGAAAGAATTTCATTGAGGGAGGATGGCGTCAATTGGTGAATTTCGAGCTCTGTGTTCGGCAACTTTTCTTGAATGAAGGTTTTTAGCAGCTTAACATCATGGGCAGTTTTCTTGAGTGTGTTTTGGCTGGTGTTTTGAGCAATAAACGTCGGTATGTCTGGTATTTCTGTTTCAGCAAAGCGTTTTTTTACTTTCGGCGTTGATTTTGTGTTTTCGGAGTTGTCAGTTTCTGGAAAGTCCATGTCAAGTTCTTCGAGCACATTTTGGGGCATCAGAATGTGGTCAATGTCAGGGTTTGATGGCAGACTTGCCAGTTTTTGTACATTTATTCTGTGGATTTTGCGTCTGGTGCCGTTTGGGGTCACCACATCCAGTATAGCGAAGCCAAGTGGCCTTGAAACACTCTTAACTACCCCTTCCTCACCTCCGTTGATCCTTACTATGTCGTTCACCTTAATGGGAGACAGGATTTGTTTTGACATCTTTTTGGACGTTTCTTTGGTGCCAGATAAACAGTCGTCTGCTACGATGCAAGGGAGGGTACTCGTTTTTTTGTTTTGGCATTGTGATAGTGTTCGACTGTTGAAACTAGTGTTATGCACGGGTTAATAAAACTGCGGATAGAACTCTTTAGCAGCAAAGCAATTAAGAGTGTATTACAATCTACGTTTAAGCATATTTCTGATTGGATTAAGGTTGTGCCAGCTTAAACTCTAGTTTTTATCTGTGTGCTGTCCGGGTGCAAGGGAGACTACTCTTTTGTTATGGTTTTCATGGCAGTGTTTCGTACTGTGTGTAACAGAGTACTATGTTCTTGTAAACCGGTCTGCAGTAGACAGGGACACGGAGAAAACGTTCGAAACAGTATTGAGGGAGCACATTTTCGTTCTGTTGTGTTGCATATTCTTTTTTGGATTATTCCTATGGTAGCGACACGGATAGCAAACAGAGAATGAATAGGTTCGATCGTTCGCTAGCATCTGTGTATCTTGTAAGTTGAATGTTCGTTTTTTTCGACCTGCATTGCTTTCATAATGAAAGAAACGTTTGTTTATTGCATCCCATACATCAGATCAGTTCCGAGATTCAATTTTGCGTGCAACTGATATGGTTTTCTGAGCCGTGCGATACGATTTTGGAGCTTCATACAAATGTGTCACATTGTTCGGCGCGAGGTCAAAGGTCGGGAGGAAAGTAGTTCTTTGCCCAAATCGGAATCTGCACTATCATATATTTTTTGGAGTCCATGATGTATTTATTGAGCTATAAAAATACAACATATATACCCACACTGAAGTAACAGAGACAAAGAAGGGAGGTCATGGGATATTATATTGTATTTCCACTCTACCTGGTCTTGGTGGGGGAGTGGGGGCGGGGTCTGTCATGATCTGTGCCGCCCATAATATATTATATTGTATTTCCACTCTACCTGGTCTGGGTGCCAGGGGGAGGGGGGGCGGGGTCTGTCATGATCTGTGCTGCCCATAATATATTATATTGTATTTCCACTCTACCTGGTCTGGGTGGGGGAGGGGGGGCGGGGTCTGTCATGATCTGTGCCGCCCATAATATATTATATTGTATTTCCACTCTACCTGATCAGGGTGGGACCGGGGGGGAGGGGCGGGGTCTGTCATGATCTGTGCCGCCCACAGGAGAGCCGCGCTGTCGTCCTGGTAACGCGTGTTGGTCGTCATACGACACGGCATTTCAGGGCACACGCGCAGGCGTACTGGCTCCGGAAGTGGCGGCGTGTAGCGAGTTTTGACCATCCACGTCATCAGTTTGGGGGGCTGACCCCTGACGTCATGACGCTGGAGGAAGGCGGAGGTGTTAAAGTCCCAAGTGATGGTGACGTCAGGGTGAAAGGGGCTTCTGGGTATGGGGCCCGGGAAATAATTCTTGGAACTGACGAAAAGGGAGACAAAAAAGAGCGTTCAGCCCCAGGAAATAATTCTTGGAACTGCCAACAACAACAAAACAACAAAAAAGGAACGAAAAGAGGGCTCCGACTCAAATTTAAAGGTACCATGGTTGGTTAGATTGGTTGCTTATTATTTTTTGTATCGTCTTCCCAGCTGATATTGCTATTCAAGACCGATGCAAGTTTGTTTCTTGTCTCAGTTCACATGGCAGGCTAGTTGCTTAAAAGTATTTACAATCAGGTTTATAACTGTAAAAAGAAGGTTCTAAAATTCATAACTTCCACATTTGTTTCTTCAAATCTTGATAAAAACATTGTCCGGGGTAAAGGTTCCCAGTCTATCTGAATACATTCAGTCAAATGTGTTAACAAAAAATTGTAACAAAAAACAACACTGTCTTACCCTCTCATCTACCCCGTTCTCAATTTATTTTTTAAAGCAAACTACCCTCATCCCACAACCCCCCCCCCCTACCCCACAAACGTCCCACCCCACCCCCTTCTTCAACTCATCTCCTGATAAAAAGAGCTCAGGTGAAAATGCTACTCACAAGAGCGGCCAGTTGTCACTGGTCTGAGCCTGTTCCGACAGGTTCTGGTATGTTGGCACTCCACGCGGGGCTTGGTTGCGCGATGAGTTCTGGTGGTTGCGCGATGATGCTTGCTGTCCACCAGACAGAAACTTCTGGGGACCGGTGTGTGTCACATCGGATTCTTGCTCCAGCACCCGAAGATAGGGAGAAGGGGCGTGGTGTGTGACGTCACTGTAGGCGGGGCCATAGCGGAGCAAGTAGGTGATGATGAGGGAACCGCCAGTCAGGGTCAAGGCTGCCAACTGGTTGCGAGACACACGACGAGACATTAGGCTGATTTAGAACCTGCCCTAAATCAAGCTACTGTGTTGCTTCAGCTGTGGCTCCTGATGAGGTCTGATGATTGTGCGAGCCGTCAGTCTGTACGGAAGTCCTTGAGTGTGACCCACTCGTTCTCTTTTGGTATCTGCTGCTGGAGGTAAACAGCGAAATGTCATGAAATATCACGTCGTTATCAGTTTACGCCCTAGGCCACTCCAATATAGTTTTGTCTGTCACTCAAATGTGTCTAAAAATCAAAATGGTGTCACTCAAATGGTGTCTGAAAATCAAAATGTCACTCAAATGGTGTCGGAAAAATCAAAATTATGTCACTCAAAATGGTGTCACTCAAATGGTGTCTGAAAATCAAAATGGTGTCACTCAAAATGGTGTCACTCAAATGGTGTCTGAAAATCAAAATGGTGTCACTCAAATGGTGTTACTCAAATGGTGTCTGAAAATCAAAATGGTGTCTGAAACTCACATGTTTCTTGTGGGTGGTTGCAGCCACACACTAATTACAACACGCTATGAATACTTTGTTTGGCGCTGTGCTGTGTCCTGGAGCAAGCATGCCACTCGGCGAATAAAGTGCTTGAAGGAAACCTGCAACTGTAACGTGTTATCTAAACCATGCCAAATGTATGGTCGGTTATATATTGAAGTTTAGTGTTGAAAGTTCAAAGCTCACAACCCAGCGCCAGTGTTGACTATATTTGATACAGGTCACTTTTATCAATGCGATGAATAATTCTAGTAAAATTGATTGACGGAATGAGCTCCAAAATGTAGCATAATTTGTGTATTTTGTCGAAGAAAACACATATTTTCGGCCGCCATATTTGTCTTCCTTTGCTTGGCAATTTCTTTCTCAAAATGGTGGCACCGATGTTAATTGAAATGACTTGTTATGCAAACAAGAGCGAGGTGTTTCTGAAAAAGTGAAAAAGGTTGCACCATGCTATCCATGGTTCATGAGATACCGTGTCCAAAGCTGATCTGGTTTTTCTGAAATTGTTCCGGACACAACGCGTTCCTAGGATCACGAAATAATGAGCACACAAGTAAGGCGCGATCATGTAGCACTGCAGTTAGTGGCTTTCTCCGCCTATTCAGTAACTAGAGGAATACCCGGCTTCGCCGGGTGGATCGCGAGACAGAGTAGCGGTTCGCCGGCTTAGAGCACGTGTTGAAAATTTTCATCCACCAGTTTGTGCCCGGGGTCCACCTGAATATGCCCACCAAATTTGATGCAGACTATTTACGATATCACAAACAGAACTCTACAATCCACAGGTGTTGCCTTGCGAGCAATAAATAGCTCACAACTTCTAAGGCGAACAACTCTGCAGAGTCTGCTGTGAAGGGCGACGGTAGTCTCCCTGTCACACCCGCCCCCGCCCCCATGGACCCGCCAAGCTTAGGTCCCTCCCAGATTCGTGGAATGGGAACAGCACGAAAATGATTCAGTGGCCATAATGCCATTCCTGAACATATCATGTCGAGTCCCATCCCTGTCGACGACGCCGAATGTAACCGAGTGCCGAAACACCACAATCACATTTGGAGGCGAAGTCCACTCAAACAGGATTGAGAAATTTTTTATTTTTTATTTTTATTTTTTAATTTTTTATTTTTTTTATACATTTTATTTCCTTTATATACACATAAACACAGCATAACATACATCATACACCGAGTTTATCAACAAAGCGCATACACACGTACATACCTAGACAAGACACAGACATAGACAGTAGGGTGGGTTGTTGAAAAGACAGGGGATATGGAAGGGGGGGGGGGAAATTAGGTTGTTGGGGGGGGGGGGGAGGGGGGGTAACTGAGGTGAGGGGAGGGGGGTAGGTGGGGACGGTGGTCACAATTTAGCCTCCAAGTATACATGGGGTTTAATTATCGGCATAAAAGTACTGTATAACCTGTTATGAGTAAATGGGTCAGGGGGTATCACATTCAAAAATGTTCATACGAAATCAATCAATACAATTATCCTATAGCATCAATGAAAAAAGTGTCTATATAAACACCACTCTTTTTTTTTTCAAATTTACCATAATAATTATTTACACTAGCATTATACTTTTCGATCAAAAACCTTTGTTTAACAATTTTCACAAAAACATTTAGTGTTGGGACTGTCTTATTTAATTTGGCTCCAAATATACTTTGTTTGGCAAGGAGAATAAACAAATCAAAAACAGCATCCGTATGAAAGTTGTCTAAATACCCTAAAATGACAAGCTCTTTTGACAAATTCAAATTACTGCAATGTGTGAAATTTTGACATAACCATTCTGTGAAATCAGACCAAAAAAGCTTAACTCTTGTGCACTCCCAAAACAAATGTTCTAAGGTTTCCTCTTCCTGTGTACAAAAGCTACATAGTGATGTGTCAGAAATTTTCATCAAAAATAACAGGCGTTGAGTGGGAAAAAATTCTATATAGTATTCTATATTGGAACCACCTTAGGTATGTGTCTTGTGTAGTTCGCCTTATTGTCAGAAATACCT
>NC_090259.1:390498-402998 GCF_037325665.1 Littorina saxatilis | reverse complement strand
TCTCTCTCTCTCTCTCTCTCTCTCTCTCCTCTCTTTCTCTCTCGCTCTCTCCTCTCTTTCTCGCTCGCTCGCTCTCTCTCTCTCTCTCTTTTTTTCTCTCTCTTTCTCTCTCTCTCTCTCTCTCTGTCTCTCTCTGTCTCTGTGTCACTGAACTGTTTGAGGTCACTTTTGACACAACATTTTGTTCGACCTCATGATTCTTATGTGAGTAGTAGTAGAAAAAGATGCATAGAAATTATACATAATTAGTTTCATCAATTGCCGTTTGTAATCCATGAAAAAAATAAATCAAAAACGTTATCAATATTATATTTCACAAAGTATGCAAATTAGTTCTAATTTATGCAAAACTTTTTTTTTTAAATCTCTGAAATGTGCATTTATTTTCTGGGTCATGCTCGTGGCACTTCGGGGGGTTGGGGGGAGGTGACGATCAATAACTTCAAGTGTAGCTCTAGAAGAACTCGGTCCACAGAATTCAACTGAAAATGATGCAGAGGTGGAAGGTGCAGTTGGAGGGGCCGCCACTTCAAGTACAGCTCTAGAAGATCATGCAAGCATTTTGGCGCAGTGCAGACAAGATGCACGTGAAGGACAAGAAAAAAGCCGTGCTGAAATGCTGCGAACAACAAGAGCCAAGCTGGTTCCACTGCTGCAAAACGACGGCGTGCTGGTTCCAGTCAGCGAGTTTGATCGACGGCGCCTTGATTGCAGAAACGTGCCTGGGGTGTTCCTGAAGGTTCACAACGACCTGTACCACGTTGGCACCAAGCATGGCATCATAAACACTATGCTCTCCCGCAATTTAATTATCGAGGCCGATTTCCAAATTGTCACTGCTGACCAAGTGAAGGACACTGTCCTACCAATGAGAAGCATCGCTCAGCTTCATTCAAGGCATGGAGGACAAGGGTTCAAAAAATGTTCTTGCAATGGGAAGTGCGATACAGCCAGATGCACTTGCAAGAAAGCAAGAAATCACTGCCGTAGTCACTGCCACCCAAACAATTCATCTTGCAAGAACAAGAGCAAGTAAGCTCCGAAAATCGAGTTGAACTGGAACGTCGTGGGTTTACCTTTTTTGACACCAGTCCAAACTGGGATAATGTTTACCTTTTGTAAACTTTAAATGTTTGTAAATGAGGTAGAGGGGTATTTTTGTTTTGCTTTTGTAAACACTGGCTAACACTGACAGTCAGGTGCTGGTGTGAAGTAGTGACTGAGAAAGTTTATCTGAAATGCTCCAGTGTGATTATTATCTCACTTGTATCACAGTTAGTACTGTTCACAAGTAGTTAGTAGTGTTCACAAACTTGATATGTTGTCACCCGCAACGCAGTGAGAGGCGCGCACCCACGCGGATGATTTTGGGTTCAAACAGACTGACTAATTTGTAAAACAGTTAGACCTTAGAATTGATTTGACACATTAGGCAAGGATTTTGCCTATTCTGTAGCCATTTTTGCCTAAATTGTATAGCAGTCGTGCCTAAATCAAAACTTTGCCTAATTTCACGACTTAGGCTGCCTAATTTACGCAATAGGCAGCCTAAATCATAAAATTTCACAAATTAGGCAAAATTCAACATTGATTTCACAGGTTAGGCACAGCCGTTGCCTATTTCACGAATTAGGCAAGAAACTACCTAATTCAAGAACTTAGGCACTTTCAGGATCTAGGCACGACATATGCACTAAAAGCCACGGCACTTTAAGGTAGGTTTCATTATCATTCTCTTAAAGTTTGGCCCTCTTTGCTTCAGTCTGCATGCTTTCTCATAGTCATACTGCTGTGTCATTGCAGGTTTCATTCCATGCTCTGGTGTGGGTGTCATAAGCAAGAGAGCCTCCTGTTCACTTCCAGCAGATGACTGCATGGTGAAGGACCTTGATACCACTTACAGACGTCAAAGCAGCTAGCTAGATGCCATTGGAGAACAACCAAAACTATTCAGCGGGTGCCATCGGCGAACATAAATACAAGTTACAGAACAGGAAAGCAGATATCACTGGCAAAGGGAACCGGACAGCAGCTACAATAAACTTAATCAGATGCCTGTAGCAAATAATCTGGACACCAATCACAAATCAAACAGATGTGGAGGACAGAGAACATTTCATGTGATTATTGCCACATATATAACCCTGTTTTGAAAAAAAGGGACATAACGCCACACTATATACTTTCTGGTTGCATGCTGAAAACTCTCCATTGGACATTTAGTGAGTTTTGACTCACCAGGTCAGGAGAATGTCACTGATGTGGAGCATAATTAGGCTGACTTACAATGGGTAGACAGAATTGAACATTGTTGTTTTCTTGGATGGTTTTCGGGATAGACTTTACAAAGTTAACATACTGCTATGGTTTAATCAATTTCAAACATGACCATATTTGGCATTTTTTCAAAACCACATTTTTGACAAATATCAAGGATGTGTTGCGAAAGCATGTGTTTTTATTTTTCTGAAATGTTTTGAAAGCTAGATTTTTGATACTTTACAGGCTATTGAAGTTGGATGACCTGTAGATGTGACCCATGTAAAATTGACCCTCATAAACTTTTAAGTTCACAGAAAATAATAATAATAACAGAGAAATGGTATTATTTTGAATGTGTTTGAAGCAAGATCGTTGTAACTCAATAACCCCCCGCGGGTTAGGGGGAAGAATCTACCCGATGCTCCCCAGCATGTCGTAAGAGGCGACTAACGGATTCTGTTTCTCCTTTTACCCTTGTTAAGTGTTTCTTGTATAGAATATAATCAATTTTTGTAAAGATTTTAGTCAAGCAGTATGTAAGAAATGTTAAGTCCTTTGTACTGGAAACTTGCATTCTCCCAGTAAGGTCATATATTGTACTACGTTGCAAGCCCCTGAAGCAAATTTTTGATTAGTGCTTTTGTGAACAAGGAACAATTGACAAGTGGCTCTATCCCATCTCCCCCCTTTCCCCATCGCGATACAACCTTGAATGGTTGAAAACGACGTTAAACAACAAATAAAGAAAGAAAGTAACTCAATAACTTTATCTGTGTAAGGTCACACACATACAGGGTTAGATGACATCAAGTCAGCTTGATAGTTTGCATTATTCAAGTTCAGATTGGGGTAGAGTTCCGGTCAATAATAGGGATAAAATCATGTACCTATGAACCATGTACCCGTTGCACCCGTTGTGTCAAACAACTTTGCCTTTGCTCACTCGGCGCCTCGTTTCCTTTTGCCACCAGCTGTTTGTGCACGTTTTCGCACGAGGACTGTTCACGTATTTTCACGTGTCTTTTAAGCTGGTCTGCGTGTCTCATCAGGTGTGCCACGCCTGCCCTAGTTTGTGCACGTATTGAAAGACCACAGGCCAAACGACAAAATTTAATGCGGTCAGCATTTTACCCTTTGTCTTGCATGTGAACATTAGATGTTGTTCAAGAGAGCAAGTGGCAGTACTTTCTCTTCTATTATCTCTGGTTGTTTTAGTTATTTTTGAAATAGTTACCTTTGATTGATACCCTAGTTTACCCTATATGTTATATTAACACGCGAAACTGCGTGTCTAAATATTTTGTTTTCGATTGGTTTTTATTGTTGACTTTAACTGTTGACGTTGTTGATTGTGTGTCTGTTTGATTGTTGGTTTGTTTGCTTGTTGTTGTTTGTTGTTGTCCACAATGACTTCATGCCTGATGCAAAAGGATGGGGCGCACGTGTCGGGGAGATTGTCTCACACCCTTGGCTCTGCCTTGTTTGATTTTTTGCAACGAGCTGTGACCTAGATGGGTGGGTGTAGTCTGTCTCAATACAGAGCCAGTGTGGGAAGTTATCTCCCTGTTGCGTCAGCGCTATCTGTGTATAAACTATCTTTTCTTAACAGGGGAAATATCCAGTCGCTTATGATTATTCTCGTTCGTGGTAGTGCTGGCTTGTCTCTTGCGTTGTTTTTGTTTTTATTTCCTGCCCAGAAGCTTACTCGTAACGACCCAATATGTTGTTACGACATTGCTGTGAACTTTGCTGGTTCGATGTGGAAATATGCCACCTCACTCATTTTTTGTGCTGATTCTGTGAATTTTACATCTCAAACCATATCTATTGCAATTTGCTTATTGTTGTTTATGTGTGGTGATATCCATCCTAATCCTGGACCAAGCACAACCCGAGGGGATGGGATCTCTATTGTTCATGTAAACACTCGCAGTCTTCAATATAAGACACCGTTCCTTGAGGCCGAATTGGGGAAGTTTGATATAATAACTGTATCTGAGACCTGGCTGTCGGACAAAGTTGACCAAGACTGCATCTGCTTAAAAGGTTACCACCCTCCAGTTAGACGTGATAGGCCCGGGGATTCCCACGGCGGCGTAGCCGTTTATGTAAATAGTAATCTGATTTGCAAACCGAGGATCGACTTGTGTATACCTGATTTGGAAGCGATCTGGATTGAGACTAAGTTGGGTCAAGATACTCTTCTCGTTGGTGTGTTTTATAGACCACCGAGTGCAACCGTCGACCATTGGCTTCTTATCAACGATTCCGTTCAACTTGCCATGAATACCCCACATAAGTTTATTATCTTTGGTGATCTCAACGCTGATTGTACTGTTAACCCCCCGTTTCATCTGCGGGAATTAATGAACACAAACAGTTTATCTCAGTTGATATCAGAACCCACTCGAATAACCGATACCTCGTCAACTACAATTGATCTGGTATTAACTCCGTGTCCTAACTTGGTAAAAAGAGTTGGTGTTCTACCACCTGTATGCAGTGACCACTCGTGTCCTTTTGTATATTTGAATTATGACTTACCGTCGGGTGGTTCATTCAAACGAACACTATATAATTATTCCAAAATCGATGTTGACAAGTTGTTGCAAGATATGGAAAGTGTAGATTGGAATAATATAGTCGATTTAGAATCCATTGATGACGCCGCTGAAATGTTTTCCGATAAGTTAATGATGATAGCTAAAGAATGTATGCCTGTAAAGGTAGTGACAATGAACGGACACGATGCTGTATGGATCACCGAGGAAATCAAAAAGTTGATTAGGAAAAAGCAATATATTCACGCATTAGCCAAACGTCTGGATACTGTATGGTGCTGGTCTCTTTTCCGACGGTTGAGAAATAATTTGACTGATGTTATAAGAAAAAGGAAAGAAGAGCACATTAGGGAACTAGAAAATAGAATATTGTCACCTCATAATTTTGGCAATAAAGACTGGTGGAAGGTAGTCAACTCTTTTTTGAAAAAGAAAGGAATGAGTACAAATGAGATTCCGCCCATTGAAAGCAATGGAATTGTGTATTACTCTGCAGAGGACAAAGCCGAGGTTTTTAATTAAGCATTCCTACGACAGTCGCATATACAAGGTCATGATGAAGACGTTCCACCAGTTGAAGAAGAGCCCATTTCCATTAGTCCTCTCGTGATAACTACCGAAATGGTGTACGCTGTTCTAAACAACCTCGATGTTAGGAAAGCAGTAGGTCCTGATTTGGTTCACAATAAACTTCTTAAACTTGCTGCTTGTATTATTTCAAATCCGCTTGCAACCCTTTTCCAGAGATCGTTGGCTGAGGGAAAGTTTCCGAAAATTTGGAAAGTAGCTCATGTGAATCCCATTTATAAGAAAGGTGAAAAAGAACACTGCAGTAACTATCGTCCGATTTCATTACTCAGTTGCATTGGAAAAGTATTGGAAAAATGTGTTCAAGCCCATGTTTTTCGATATCTCACAGAGAATGATTTATTAACGGTTTCTCAGTCAGGGTTTATTCCTGGTGATTCAACTAGTTTTCAGTTGTTGAGTATGTATGACGATTTTTGTCAATCCTTAGATAAGCAGTTGACGACTCAGGCTGTTTTCTGTGATATATCAAAAGCCTTCGACAGAGTGTGGCACAAGGGTTTGTTGCATAAATTATATGCTATAGGCATAAGAGGTGTTTTATTAAAATGGTTTGAAGATTATTTGACAGGCAGGTTACAAGCCGTTGTTATCCAAGGCAGGAAATCGACATACGGACGTGTTTGTTCAGGTGTTCCCCAAGGTTCTGTTCTGGGGCCCTTGTTGTTCCTTGTGTACATTAACGATATTGTCATTAATATTGAATCTGTCATTAAACTTTTTGCAGATGATACTACCCCAGCAAACACACAACGTGAATACGACGTTGCGAAAATGTGAATTTTTCGTGTCATTAGCAACGTTGCGAACTTTACGTGAAATTTACGTTGAGCCAACCAAAAAACGCAACGTAAAACCAACGTTGTGTCATTGTGAGATTTTGGTGTTCTTTCGACGTTGTAATACAACGTAAATTTTACGTGAATTTCACGTTGCATTTTGGTGTCTTACAAATGTTGCGAAGATTACGTGAAATTTACGTGGATCCAACCAAAAAACACAACGTGAAAGCAACGTTGCGTTACAGTTGTGTTTTTTTGATTTTTACACGTTGGTACATAACGTAATTTCACGTGGATTCCACCTTAAAAAGCAACGTAAAATCGACGTTGTATTATTGTGATTTTCTGGTGTTCGAACAACGTTGGTATACTCACGTGATTTTCACGTGAAATTCACGTGATTTAAAAACAAAAGTTAGTTTGATACAACAAACGTTCCTACAACGTAGTTTCAACGTAAACACACAACGTTGGGGTTTGATTGATCGCCAACGTGCCCTCAACGTGAAATCCACAACGTAAATCCTACGTCAGTCATTACCAATTTTTCACCTGCACGGTTTCGTATCGTTTATCAAAGAAATGTATATATATATAGATAAAGCCTTTGAAAATTACGTAAGGTGAACAGATTTAGTTTCAAATACAGGAGATAGATATGTGCGAAACTATCACCGAATAACAAATGACTCAGTCAGACGTTATGAAATTAAGCGCCGATGTACCGCGCAATGTATTTGATTGCTTAATTTGGCGTTCCAAATGCGTCCGGTTACATTTTCTGGCATCATTAATGCATCAACGAGAATTGAAAAGCAATGCTAAAAATATAATTGTGTACGTTTAAAGTTGATCTACTGTGCTCATCAAACCTCTTGTTGTATTTTGTAAATTGGCGAGAGGGGGGCAGAATACATGAACCTAATCTCTGTGATTGTCTATACGTGCGTGTGTGTGTGTGTTTGTGTGTGTGTGTGTGTGTGTGTGTGTGATTACACGTACGTGTTAGTGTATGTGTGTGTGCGTGTGTGTGTACACGTGTTAGTGTGTGTGTGTGTGTGTGTGTGTGTGTGTGTGTGTGTGTGTGTGTGTGTGTGACATCAGTTTGTGTGTGTGTGTGTGTGTCACATCAGTTTGTGTATGTGTGTTTGTGGGTGGCTGTGTGTGTATGTGTGTGTGTGTGTGTGTGTGCGTGTGTGCGTGCGTGCGTGCGTGCGTGCGTGTGTGCGTGTGTGTGTGTGTGTGTGAGTGTGTTTGTGTCCCTCGGCGCGTGACAATACATGTATATCTGCCAATAAGTTGAACTAAAACAGGGTTCAAGTGGGAATTACACCTGAAAAAGCAGGAAGGGAGCAGAATACATGTTATGAACTCCGTTATTTATTGTTTGAAATGTTATAACCTGGGAGAAGTCACCCTCGCACCCCGTCCTTAGTTTCTCTTGACCTACCTTTGAAGTATTCTTGAGGACATGACTAGACTAACCGATTGCCCCCATTGCACGGCATAAGAGAGCGCCGTTCCACCCGGCCGATTCCGCTCTAGACGTCACGCGTCCAAGGGAGGTAATTTTCGAGCCAGCTGCATTGACTCGGCCAAGAACGCAAACTTTCTTCGATTAAAGGCATTGTAGCATGTCTAAAATCATAGGACTTGTGTTATCAAGCTTTTAAAATCACCAAGTAACTTTTAAGAGTAGTTTCAGTTACATGCGAACTCATTCTGCTGAACGGATTTTGAGAGCCACCATGCAACAGCCTTTAAATGCACCTCTTTCCTTTTTTCATGTTCTTTTATGGTTTGCCGATTTTGTTAACATTTTTGCATTCATGATGAAGATTTTATGGTGACTGTACAGAAATGTACGTCCTCTAGTTTCTAACCTTCCAAAAATTGGGGCTGGGGGTCGGAGGAGAGAGAGAGAGAGAGAAAGAGAGAGAGAGAGAGAGAGACAGAGTGGAGAGACAGACAGAGCGACAGACAGAGACAGACAGATAGACAGACAGAGAGACAGACAGAGAAAGAGAGAGAGAGAGATAGAGAGAGACAGAGAGGGAGACAGAGGGGAGAGAGGGAGACAGAGAGAGACAGAGAAAGACAACGTCGAAACTTTGTCAATCATTTCGGTTTTTTCACCTGCATTTTTAGTTTCGTAATATTCTATTCAATTAATGTTCGGTCAAACATAGAGGTTCACTAATTGTGTAAGACGAAAAGAGTATAACATAAATGCATATTGTTTCAAGGAATTTGCTGAGTTAAATGGATTTGCGAGTGCGAAACTTTCCCTCCCAAAAAAAGACGCGTTACTAACCGACAGTGTTCTCCGGTGATGGCCACGGTCGACTTTGTGTATCCCAAATTTGGTTTTCAACTTTGATGAACACTTTCAGGACTAAAATATTCATCGTAATCAACTCGAAGGTAAGTTGTTTTCAGTTGTTCCACATGAGACGTTATCACTTATTGTACTCCATGTACACATGCACAGATTACTTGATTGTCGAGACCATGATTGGAATGGAAACGGACCGGCCAAAGATGGCGGGTCTTTCCAATAGTCACAATGTCAGCCCTAACTCAGTTCAAGGGATACACATTCTTTTAGACTCAACTTTTGAGTCAGTATAGCGAAACAATGGGTCACAAGCAGTGGAACACAAAGGAAAAACACGTTTCACATAGACGGACGCAACCTTTAGAAAGCTGTTTAATCAGACTAGCTCAGTGCATGAGACTGAAAGCGGGGGCGGCCATTGTTATCTCAAGTACTTAATTGGGCATTTTACGATCTTGAGGGAGGACGATGTATCCAGACAAGCTGCTTCAAGTTCAAGTGAATCTGCCCAGCGGACAGTGGTATGAGAAGAATTCAGAACTTGACACATTGGCTCATTACATACTTGACTGTCTTTTGTCGACCTGTTCTGTTACTCACTCAAGTAGGCAGCCGAGATACCCTGCCGGTGTCACGATTTCATCTTTCGTCTGTGTACATATTTCCCCCTCGATATATACTCAAGACTGAAATGTTGTTTCCTGGTAAAATTAAGAAGTGAAATTATTTAAGGACGAAAAGCATGTCAGTTTCTTGCATGTGAAGAAAATTGGTGGTAAAATTGAATAGATTTCAACCCCAAAATCGAATTCTTCGAAAACGTGTACTGAGTGGTTAATTACGTCCCTTGAGTAAGAAGGAAACATTTTAGGATGAATCAAATTTCTAAGTTAATTAAAACAAATTGGTTGGACAAATTTGGCCCCATGAATGTAAGGTACACAAGGTCGCTCATCAGTACTATCGAAGGGTGTTTTTTTGTTCAGTGTAGAGTTTATACTAGATCAACGAGGCCGAGAAGCGAAATATCAACACGGCGAAAGATGAAAACGTCACACCGGGGGAGAGAGCGAGACAAAGAGGTGCTATCGGGTGGAGAATGGGGAGGTGATTCGGGGAGGGGGGATTATAATGTGTGTTATTTGTAAGGAGGAGAGAGTGAGACAAAGAGGAGCTATCGGGTGGAGAATGGGGGAGGGGATTCGGGAGGGGGGATTATTATGTGTGTGTGTGTGTGTGGGCGGCAGGTTGGGACGGCATTTTATCAACGAACGTACGAAATAACAAAACAAAATAAAGAAAGAACAAACAAACAAAAATTAAAACCTGACACATGCAGGTTTGTGTAGTCATTCGTTAGACTGATTTTAACCTGTCTTAGACGACTACCCATAGTCTTTTCACATTCACTGATTCAATCAATCAATCAATATGAGGCTTATATCGCGCGTATTCCGTGGGTACAGTTCTAAGGCTAAGCGCAGGGATTTATTTATTTATTTTTGTATTTTTACTTTGTGCAATTTATATCGCGCACATATTCAAGGCGCAGGGATTTTTATCTATGCCGTGTGAGATGGAATTTGTTTACAAAATACATCACGCATTCACATCGGCAACTTTTCACGGCCTATTATTCCAAGTCACACGGGTATTTTGGTGGACATTTTTATCTGTGCCAATACAATTTTGCCAGAAAAGACCCTTTTGTCAATCGTGGGATCTTTAACGTGCACACCCCATTCAAGTAATGACACACTCGGACTGTGTGTGTGTGTGTGTGTGTGTGTGTGTGTGTGTGTGTGTGTGTGTGTGTGTGTGTGTGTGTGTGTGCTACCTGACGGATTTTGATGAACATTGGTTTACATATTCTTGAGAGCATTCGCTTGTGTGGCTGTTCTCCGATATTTGATAGCGTTATTTGATGTCATATTGTCCCGTTTGTAAAAGTTGAGCCCGCACTGTCAGAGAGAAGAACACATGAATATAATATGTAGAAATCGCAAACCCGGCCAGAAGGCAGACACGGACAAAATGTAGGATGCTGATACATGTAAAATATGTGTCTGATGCGAGTATAGGCTTACTATGTTTACAAAAATCGTGAATAATATCTAGCCGAGATGAATCGCAACCTTTGTACCTCTCCCTTTATTTAAGATTTTTTCCCATTCTTCTTCGTGTTAGTTGGACGGTATTCTTTCTTTTTCTTTTTTCTTCCAGCCACAACACAGATAGCGTAATAGCGGCTGTTTTATTCATTCTTCTGTCTCGTTCCCTCATATTCGCATGTGATATTATGTCACTCCTTATGAGATTACACCCCCCAAACTTTGTTGCTAGACCTTTGTTGAGGAGAGAAGAGGCGAGGAAAACTGGTATGAAGTACAAGTCAAAAATCGCACCTTGATCTTACCTGACTCATTTACGGCACTTGGCAGTCTTTTGTCGGGCTTTTGTCGATCGCTTGTCCACTTGGATAATAAAATTACGGACATGCTCCCCCCTCCCCCCCCCCCCCCCCTCCTCTAAACTTTGCCAAAATGGGTCCTCTTGAGACATCTCGCGTATGAGAACAAAAGAAAGCCGAACGGGCAAATCATATGGACAACACATGTTGGATTTCTTCTTAGGGTACGCTCACCAGTAAAAAAAAAATGCAGCCAATGTTTTCTCGAAAAGTTGTGTTTGTGCGTGTGTGCGCGTGCGCAGATTTTTAATGTACTGTTTCGTTGAGAGGATCGTGGGTAGTGTTTTTCCTCTTTATTTTAAAATGTTCATTACAGACATATAAGACAAAATAAAGAAAAAGAGAAAAATACAGCAAAAAACAAGTCGCGTAAGGCGAAAATACAACATTTAGTCAAGCTGTCGAACTCACAGAATGTCCATAGAGGGGGAATCGAGACGCGGGTCGTGGTGTATGTGTGTGTGTGTGGTGTGTGTGTGTGTGTGTGTGTGTGTGTGTGTGTGTGTGCGTGTGTCTGTGTGTGTCTGTGCGTGTGTGTGCGTGTGTGTGTGTAGAGCGATTCAGACTAAACTACTGGACCGATCTTTATGAAATTTTACATGAGAGTTCCTGGGAATGATATCCCCGGACTTATTTTTCATTTTTTCGATTAATACCTTTGATGACGTTATATCCGGCTTTTTGTACAAGTTGAGGCGGCACTGTCACACCCTCATTTTTCAATCAAATTGATTGAAATTTTGGCCACGCAATCTTCGACAAAGGCCGGATTTCGGTATTGCATTTCAGCTCGGTGGCTAAAAACCTAATGAGTGAGTTTGGTCGTTAAAAATCAGAAACTTGTAATTGACATTATTTTTTTTATCAAACGTTACAAAAACAATTCCATCTTATTCTGCGTCATTATCTGATTCAAAAAACATATAAATATGTTATATTTGGATTAAAAACAAGCTCTGAAAATTAAAAATATAAAAATTATTATCAAAATCAAATTTCCGAAATCGATTTAAAAACAATTTCGTCTTATTCCTTGTCGGTTCCTGATTCAAAAAACATATAAATATGATATGTTTGGATTAAAAACAAGCTCACAAAGTTAAAACGAAAAATATGATATATGTATTCTTAAACGGATTTTTGCTTTGATGTACATTTTTCATTCAATTTTCTTTTCATGTTTGCTTGCTCTTCATTTAAACTGTACAATAGCCGCCATTTATATGTATTTTTCTAGAAAACTGTAAACACCACTATAAGCATTATGCTTGTTGTTGTTTTACTCTATATGCGTTTTTATTTGTAAATAATGCACAAACGTTGAATGCAACAGTTTAAACCAAACGGAGAGCGGTACAGAAAAGCGTGCTATGCAGCACAGCGAAACCACTATGTACAGCGCTGAACAGGCTCGTCAGTTTCACTCCGTTTTGCACAAGCGGCGGACTACGGTCTTTGTGAAAAAATGCAGTGCGTTCAGTTTCATTCTGTGAGTTCGA
>NC_090259.1:362998-387998 GCF_037325665.1 Littorina saxatilis | reverse complement strand
CCGTTATTTATTGTTTGATATGTTATAACCTGGGAGAAGTCACCCTCGCACCCCGTCCTTAGTTTCTCTTGACCTACCTTTCAAGTATTCTTGAGGACATGACTAGACTACCCGATTGCGCCCATTGCACGGCATAAGAGAGCGCCGTTCCACCCGGCCGATTCCGCTATAGACGTCACGCGTCCAAGGGAGGTAATTTTCGAGCCAGCTGCATTGACTCGGCCAAGAACGCAAACTTTCTTCGATTAAAGGCATTGTAGCATGTCTAAAATCATGGGACTTGTGTTATCAAGCTTTTAAAATCACCAAGTAACTTTTAAGAATACTTTCAGTTACATGCGAACTCATTCTGCTGAACGGATTTTGAGAGCCAGTACCCAACAGCCTTTAAATGCACCTGTTTCCTTTTTTCATGTTCTTTTATGGTTTGCCGATTTTGTTAACATTTTTGCATTCATGATGAAGATTTTATGATGACTGTACAGAAATATACGTCCTCTAGTTTCTAACCTTCAAAAAATTGGGGCTGGGGGTCGGGGGAGAGAGAGAGAGAGAGAGAGAGAGAGAGAGAGAGAGAGAGAGAGAGAGAGAGAGAGAGAGGGAGGGAGGGAGAGACAGACAGACAGACAGAGAGACAGACAGACAGACACAGACAGAGAGGGAGAGACAGAGAGAGAGAAAGAGGGAGAGACAGAGAGAGAGACACAGAGAGGGAGACAGGGGGGAGAGAGGGAGACAGAGAGAGTCAGAGAGAGACAGAGAGAGACAACGTCGAAACTTTGTCAATCATTTCGGTTTTTTCACCTGCATTTTTAGTTTCGTAATATTCTATTCAATTAATGTTCGGTCAAACATAGAGGTTCACTAATTGTGTAAGACGAAAAGAGTATAACATAAATGCATATTGTTTCAAGGAGTTTGCTGAGTTAAATGGATTTGCGAGTGCAAAACTTTCCCTCCCCAAAAAAGACGCGTTACTAACTGACAGTGTTCTCCGGTGATGGCCACGGTCGACTTTGTGTATCTCAAATTTGGTTTTCAACTTTGATGAACACTTTCAGGACTAAAATATTCATCGTAATCAACTCGAAGGTAAGTTGTTTTCATTTGTTCCACATGAGACGTTATCACTTGTTGTACTCCATGTACACATGCACAGATTCCTTGATTGTCGAGACCATGATTGGAAACGGACCGGCCAGAGATGGCGGGTCTTTCCAATAGTCACAATGTCAGCCCTAACTCAGTTCAAGGGATACACATTCTTTTAGACTCAACTTTTGAGTCAGTATAGCGAAACAATGGGTCACAAGCGGTGGAACACAAAGGAAAAACACGTTTCACATAGACGGACGCAACCTTTAGAAAGCTGTTTAATCAGACTAGCTCATTGCATGAGACTGAAAGCGGGGGCGGCCATTGATATCTCAAGTACTTAATTGGGCATTTTACGATCTTGAGGGAGGACGATGTGTCCAGACAAGCTGCTTCAAGTTCAAGTGAATCTGCCCAGCGGACAGTGGTATGAGAAGAATTCAGAACTTGACACATTGGCTCATTACATACTTGACTGTCTTTTGTCGACCTGTTCTGTTACTCACTCAAGTAGGCAGCCGAGATACCCTGCCGGTCACGATTTCATCTTTCGCCTGTGTACATATTTCCCCCTCGACATATACTCAAGACTGAAATGTTGTTTCCTGGTAAAATTAAGAAGTGAAATTATCTATGGACGAAAAGCATGTCAGTTTCTTGCATGTGAAGAAAATTGGTGGTAAAATTTAATAGATTTCAACCCCAAAATCGAATTCTTCGAAAACGTGTACTGAGTGGTTACGTCCCTTGAGTAAGAAGGAAACATTTTAGGATGAATCAAATTTCTAAGTTAAATAAAACAAATTGGTCGGACAAATTTGGCCCCATGAATGTAAGGTACACAAGGTCGCTCATCAGTACTATCGAAGGGTGTTTTTTTTTGTTCAGTGTAGAGTTTATACTAGATCAACGAGGCCGAGAAGCGAAATATCAACACGGCGAAAGATGAAAACGTCACACCGGGGGAGAGAGCGAGACAAAGAGGAGCTATCGGGTGGAGAATGGGGAGTTGATTCGGGGAGGGGGATGGAATAAAGATGAACGTATCAAATTGTTATTTGTAAGGAGGAGAGAGTGAGACAAAGAGGAGCTAGCGGGTAGAGAATGGGGGAGGGGATTCGGGAGGGGGGATTATAATGTATGTATGTGTGTGTGTGTGTGTGTGTGTGTGTGTGTGTGTTTGAGGATTTACCGCAATATGCGTCCAAATAGGACCAACTGGGGTCGTCCGTCGCTATATCGCAGCAATTTGCGGACATCGGCCAAAAAATGCGACTATTTGCGGACGTCCCCAAATAGGCGGTCTTTGGTCCGCAAATTGCTGCAATATAGTGACGGACGTCCGCAAATTGCTGCACCCCACTAAAAATTAATTTGCAAGTTGTCCTCATATTGCTGCGATATAGGTGTGGACAACGAGACCTGTTTCACACAAATTCCAGATCCATTGTAATATCCATTTTCAGATCATACACAGATTTTACACATTTGCAGAGCATCTCTGTATTTAGTGCCAACTGCTCCCAGCGATTTTATGTCGTTTTTAAACTGCTGTAAAATATTAACCAGATACCTGTATAGCACGTCAAAAACAAAAGCAGATTTGCGGAGGAAACTTAATGGCTGTTCGATTAGTGCATAGTTTGTAGTTGCTGTCTTATTTTTACCTCCTCATAAAGTGTGTGATACGGGGTAAGGATGAAGTGACTCTTGATTGCATGCAAACACGCTACAAAAATCGTAAAAATGCATTGTTTTGTTCGAGGTTAAAATAGTCGTTGACGAATTGCATCCCTCTTTATGATCTACCAACGTGTTAAATAATCACATAAGTAAACAAGGTGTCGTTAACTGCAACGTGTGTGTACTACATGTACATACATAAACTAGATTGTTTTCTCTTTTTTTGTGTATAATTATTACCACCGTTATTCTCAAAAGAGCCAGTAAAGAACTTTGTTTGTTAGTTTGTTTCTCTGTTTGTTTCTCTGTCTACGGATTAGACTTGTTTCCCTGGTACTCTGGGGTCAATGTGTGTGTGTCCTTGTAAAATAAAGTTCAGTGCAGTTCAGTTCAGCTCGCGGCGAGAATTGCCTAAGAAACACTAATTCCTCGCCAAACTCGCCAAATCTAGCGTCTAAGAAACGGAGGACTGGCTGAACAAGAGCAGTACAAAACATTGAAAGGAGGAAGGCCCAGCGACTGTGCTCTCTCTGCCTGCTTCCGTGGATTAGGTCAGCACGTTTTTTGCGTGGAATTGCGTTAAGCTACCGCACACACGTAGGCAGTCTCCAGTTATACAGCAACTAGCAGATCGTTATCAAACACACACACACACACACACACACACACACACACACACACACAACTACGCAAGAGGTGTCTTCGTATTCCTAGCTGAAGGAAAGCAAGTTAGAGTGCACACTGTTCAGTTCACCACTCCTTGCACGCATATGAAAGCAGCTGTGTATGGCAATCCGAATGGTGCAAAAGTCCCTTTTAGCTCTTGATGTCTAAATAACACATTATTTAGCTAAATAACGCGTTATTTAGCTAAACAATGCTTTATTTAGCTATATCATGCATTATTTAGCTAAATAATGCATTGTTTAAATTAAACAATGCATTATTTACAGATACAGAAAAAAGAGAGCCCAGAGCACTAAATAATGCATTGTTTAGCATAAATAAGAGATTGTGTTTGTAAATAACTCATTATTTATAAATAATTACGCGTTTTCTCTAAACAATATATTATATGTAAATAAAGTGTTATTTAAATAAATAAAATATTATTTAGATAAATAAAATATTATTTATCTAAATAAAATATTATTTAGATAAATAAAATATTATATGTAAATAAAATATTATTTAGATAAATAAAATATTATTTATCTAAATAAAATATTATTTAGATAAATAATTTATTATTTAGATAAATAATTTATTATTTAGATAAATAATTTATTATTTACTGTTTTTGCCTTGAAATAGTATTATTACACTAAATAATGCTTTATATAGCTATATAATAGGTTTCCGCTATATAATTCATGATTTGGTAAATAATACATTATATACCGTAAATAAAATATTATATACCGTAAACAATTCATTGTTTAGCGCATCGCGAAGCCGTTTTTTCTCTTGTTGTTTTTTTCCACGTGTTTCCGTGGATCCACGAGAGCTCTGTTGATTCTCAAACTGACCAATCAGACAACTAGCATCTGTACACTAATTAAAGTCCCATTGTTGAGTGTGACGAAAACTCGTGGTGACGATTTTAAAACATGTTGGGTCACGCATGGTCCAATCTTACATGGTCCAATCTTACATGGTCCAACCTTACATGGTCCAACCTTACATGGTCCAACCTTACATGGTCCAATCTTACATGTCCAACCTTACATGGGTCAACCTTACATGGTCCAATCTTACATGGTCCAATCTTGCATGGTCCAATCTTACATGGTCCAACCTTGCATGGTCCAACCTTGCATGGTCCAATCTTACATGGTCCAATCTTACATGGTCCAACCTTACATGGTCCAACCTTACATGGTCCAACCTTACATGGTCCAATCTTACATGGTCCAATCTTGCATGGTCCAATCTTACATGGTCCAACCTTGCATGGTCCAACCTTGCATGGTCCAATCTTACATGGTCCAACCTTACATGGTCCAATCTTACATGGTCCAACCTTACATGGTCCAACCTTACATGGTCCAATCTTACATGGTCCAACCTTACATGGTCCAATCTTACATGGTCCAACCTTACATGGTCCAACCTTACATGGTCCAACCTTACATGGTCCAATCTTACATGGTCCAACCTTACATGGTCCAACCTTCCATGGTCCAATCTTACATGGTCCAATCTTGCATGGTCCAATCTTGCATGGTCCAACCTTACATGGTCCAATCTTACATGGTCCAACCTTACATGGTCCAACCTTACATGGTCCAATCTTACATGGTCCAACCTTACATGGTTCAACCTTACATGGTCCAATCTTACATGGTCCAATCTTGCATGGTCCAATCTTACATGGTCCAACCTTGCATGGTCCAACCTTGCATGGTCCAATCTTACATGGTCCAACCTTACATGGTCCAACCTTACATGGTCCAATCTTACATGGTCCAACCTTACATGGTCCAACCTTACATGGTCCAACCTTGCATGGTCCAATCTTACATGGTCCAACCTTACATGGTCCAACCTTACATGGTCCAATCTTACATGGTCCAACCTTACATGGTCCAACCTTACATGGTCCAATCTTACATGGTCCAATCTTACATGGTCCAATCTTGCATGGTCCAATCTTACATGGTCCAACCTTGCATGGTCCAACCTTACATGGTCCAACCTTACATGGTCCAACCTTACATGGTCCAATCTTACATGGTCCAACCTTACATGGTCCAACCTTACATGGTCCAATCTTACATGGTCCAACCTTACATGGTCCAACCTTACATGGTTCAACCTTACATGGTCCAATCTTACATGGTCCAATCTTGCATGGTCCAATCTTACATGGTCCAACCTTGCATGGTCCAACCTTGCATGGTCCAATCTTACATGGTCCAACCTTACATGGTCCAACCTTGCATGGTCCAATCTTACATGGTCCAACCTTACATGGTCCAATCTTGCATGGTCCAACCTTACATGGTCCAATCTTACATGGTCCAACCTTACATGGTTCAACCTTACATGGTCCAATCTTACATGGTCCAATCTTGCATGGTCCAATCTTACATGGTCCAATCTTGCATGGTCCAACCTTACATGGTCCAATCTTACATGGTCCAACCTTACATGGTCCAATCTTACATGGTCCATATATATTATTGGACCATGTAAGATTGGACCATGCAAGGTTGGACCATGTAAGGTTGGACCATGTAAGATTGGACCATGTAAGGTTGGACCATGTAAGGTTGGACCATGTAAGGTTGGACCATGTAAGATTGGACCATGCAAGGTTGGACCATGCAAGATTGGACCATGCAAGATTGGACCATGTAAGATTGGACCATGTAAGGTTGGACCATGTAAGGTTGGACCATGTCAGATTGGACCATGTAAGGTTGGACCATGTAAGGTTGGACCATGTAAGGTTGGACCATGTAAGATGGGACCATGCAAGGTTGGACCATGCAAGGTTGGACCATGTAAGATTGGACCATGCAAGATTGGACCATGTAAGATTGGACCATGTAAGGTTGAACCATGTAAGGTTGGACCATGTAAGATTGGACCATGTAAGATTGGACCATGTAAGGTTGGACCATGTAAGGTTGGACCATGTAAGATTGGACCATGTAAGGTTGGACCATGTAAGGTTGGACCATGTAAGGTTGGACCATGCAAGGTTGGACCATGTAAGATTGGACCATGCAAGATTGGACCATGCAAGATTGGACCATGTAAGATTGGACCATGTAAGGTTGGACCATGTAAGGTTGGACCATGTAAGGTTGGACCATGTAAGATTGGACCATGCAAGGTTGGACCATGTAAGGTTGGACCATGTAAGATTGGACCATGTAAGGTTGGACCATGTAAGGTTGGACCATGTAAGGTTGGACCATGTAAGATTGGACCATGTAAGATTGGACCATGCAAGGTTGGACCATGCAAGGTTGGACCATGTAAGATTGGACCATGTAAGGTTGGACCATGTAAGGTTGGACCATGTAAGGTTGGACCATGTAAGATTGGACCATGCAAGGTTGGACCATGCAAGATTGGACCATGCAAGATTGGACCATGTAAGATTGGACCATGTAAGGTTGGACCATGTAAGGTTGGACCATGTAAGATTGGACCATGTAAGGTTGGACCATGTAAGGTTGGACCATGTAAGGTTGGACCATGTAAGATTGGACCATGCAAGGTTGGACCATGCAAGGTTGGACCATGTAAGATTGGACCATGCAAGATTGGACCATGTAAGATTGGACCATTTAAGGTTGAACCATGTAAGGTTGGACCATGTAAGATTGGACCATGTAAGATTGGACCATGTAAGGTTGGACCATGTAAGGTTGGACCATGTAAGATTGGACCATGTAAGGTTGGACCATGCAAGATTGGACCATGCAAGATTGGACCATGTAAGATTGGACCATGTAAGGTTGGACCATGTAAGGTTGGACCATGTAAGATTGGACCATGTAAGGTTGGACCATGTAAGGTTGGACCATGTAAGGTTGGACCATGTAAGATTGGACCATGTAAGATTGGACCATGCGTGACCCAACATGTTTTAAAATCGTCACCACGAGTTTTCGTCACACTCAACAATGGGACTTTAATTAGTGTACAGATGCTAGTTGTCTGATTGGTCAGTTTGAGAATCAACAGAGCTCTCGTGGATCCACGGAAACACGTGGAAAAAAACAACAAGAGAAAAAACGGCTTCGCGATGCGCTAAACAATGAATTGTTTACGGTATATAATATTTTATTTACGGTATATAATGTATTATTTACCAAATCATGAATTATATAGCGGAAACCTATTATATAGCTATATAAAGCATTATTTAGTGTAATAATACTATTTCAAGGCAAAAACAGTAATTAATAAATTATTTATCTAAATAATAAATTATTTATCTAAATAATATTTTATTTAGATAAATAATATTTTATTTAGATAAATAATATTTTATTTAGATAAATAATATTTTATTTACATATAATATTTTATTTATCTAAATAATATTTTATTTAGATAAATAATATTTTATTCATCTAAATAATATTTTATTTATTTAAATAACACTTTATTTACATATAATATATTGTTTAGAGAAAACGCGTAATTATTTATAAATAATGAGTTATTTACAAACACAATCTCTTATTTATGCTAAACAATGCATTATTTAGTGCTCTGGGCTCTCTTTTTTCTGTATCTGTAAATAATGCATTGTTTAATTTAAACAATGCATTATTTAGCTAAATAATGCATGATATAGCTAAATAAAGCATTGTTTAGCTAAATAACGCGTTATTTAGCTAAATAATGTGTTATTTAGACATCAAGAGCTAAAAGGGACTTTTGCACCATTCGGATTGCCATAGCTGTGCGGGTTTGTTGCTCAGGTTTAAGGAGTTTACCATGCAGGTTTCATGCTGTGAGCCTGGGCCTTACATTCTATTCGACGGATGACTGATTGTGTGTAGTTTATTAAAGTATAATACTCGTGAAAGCCCCCCCCTCCCACCTCCTTACCATACCTCTTTCAACCGATACCCCCATCCCTTCTCCCCATCGCAACCCCCATCCTAAACTTGTTTGACGAGTTCGGGGTATACTGCATAGGACATTGCTCTAAGAAATAACATCCTGTTTATTTTACTAATTTGAATGGCGATAATGATTTAAGACCCCCCCCCCCCTCCCATGGATGACCTACTTTCCCGTCCTTGCCCGTCGCTCAAGAAGCAGGTAAGGTGTTTCTTTAACATAACAGACGACTCTGTGACATTGGTGTCTCGAAACAGGGTCGATGGAGGTTTCAGAAATGTTTACCTACTGCAAGTGGAGTGTGCACGTTAAAGATCCCACGATTGACAAAAGGGTCTTTCCTGGCAAAATTGTATAGGCATAGATAAAAATGTCCACCAAAATACCCGTGTGACTTGGATTAATAGGCCGTGAAAAGTAGGATATGCGCCGAAATGGCTGCAATCTGCTGGCCGATGTGAATGCGTGATGTATTGTGTAAAAAACAAATTCCATCTCACACGGCATAAATGAATCCCTGCGCCTTGAATATGTGCGCGATATAAATTGCATACAAAAAAAATAAAAAATAAAGAAATTAAAAATCCCTGCGCTTAGAACTGTACCCCCGGAATACGCGCGATATAAGCCTCATATTGATTGATTGATTGAAGTGGAGGATAGGCCCCTAATATGGATGTCTTTAGCTTCACGCTCATAAGTAGCTTGTAATCTTGCGAAGAAGTTTAATATAGTGTTTGGTAGTTTTACTCTCTTTAGCTAGCCTTTAGGCCTAATTGGAGCAAACTAGGTTTGATAGAAATTGATCCAAAAATGAATACAGAAACATTCACAACTGGTCCTTATCAAGGGCCCATGCTCCTACTGTGGACCAGTAAAGAGGCTAATCACTGTAAAAAAAAAACAAGTCGCGTAAGGCGAAAATACAACATTTAGTCAAGTAGCTGTCGAACTCACAGAATGAAACTGAACGCAATGCCATTTTTCAGCAAGACCGTATACTCGTAGCATCGTCAGTCCACCGCTCATGGCAAAGGCAGTGAAATTGACAAGAAGAGCGGGGTAGTAGTTGCGCTAAGAAGGATAGCACGCTTTTCTGTACCTCTCTTTGTTTTAACTTTCTGAGCGTGTTTTTAATCCAAACATATCATATCTATATGTTTTTGGAATCAGGAACCGACAAGGAATAAGATGAAAGTGTTTTTAAATTGATTTGGACAATTTAATTTTGATAATAATTTTTATATATTTAATTTTCAGAGCTTGTTTTTAATCCGAATATAACATATTTATATGTTTTTGGAATCAGCAAATGATGGAGAATAAGATAAACGTAAATTTGGATCGTTTTATAAATTTCTTTTTTTTTTTACAATTTTCAGATTTTTAATGACCAAAGTCATTAATTAATTTTTAAGCCACCAAGCTGAAATGCAATACCGAAGTCCGGGCTTCGTCGAAGATTACTTGACCAAAATTTCAACCAATTTGGTTGAAAAATGAGGGCGTGACAGTGCCGCCTCAACTTTCACGAAAAGCCGGATATGACGTCATCAAAGACATTTATCCAAGAAATGAAAAAAACGTTCGGGGATTTCATACCCAGGAACTCTCATGTCAAATTTCATAAAGATCGGTCCAGTAGTTTAGTCTGAATCGCTCTACACACACACACACACACACACACACACACACACACACACACAGACACACAGACACACGCACATACACCACGACCCTCGTTTCGATTCCCCCTCGATGTTAAAATATTTAGTCAAAACTTGACTAAATATAAAAACAAGTCGCGTAAGGCGAAAATACAACATTTAGTCAAGTAGCTGTCGAACTCACAGAATGAAACTGAACGCAATGCAACGCAGCAAGACCGTATACTCGTAGCATCGTCAGTCCACCGCTCACGGCAAAGACAGTGAAATTGACAAGAAGAGCGGGGTAGTAGTTGCGCGAAAAAGGATTGCAGGCTTTTCTGTACCTCTCTTTGTTTTAACTTTCTGAGCGTGTTTTTAATCCAAACATATCATATCTATATGTTTTAGGAATCAGGAACCGACAAGGAATAAGATGAAAGTGTTTTTAAATTGATTTCGAAAATTTTATTTTGATCATAATTTTAATTTTTTTTAATTTTCAGAGCTTGTTTTTAATCCAAATATAACATATTTATATGTTTTTGGAATCAGAAAATGATGAAAAATAAGATGAACGTAAATTTGGATCGTTTTATAAAAACATTTTTTTACAATTTTCAGATTTTTAATGAATTTGTAAGCCACCAAGCTGAAATGCAATACCGAAGTCCGGCCTTCGTCGAAGATTGCTTGGTCAAAATTTCAATCAATTTGATTGAAAAATGAGGGTGTGACAATGCCGCCTCAACTTTTACAAAAAGCCGGATATGACGTCATCAAAGACATTTATCGAAAAAATGAAAAAAACGTCCGGGGATATCATACCCAGGAACTCTCACGTCTGCGGCCCTATGCTCCACAGGGAGTCTACAGGAATAAGTAAGTAAAGTAAACTCTCACGTCAAATTTCATAAAGATCGGTCCAGTAGTTTACTCTGAATCGCTCTACACACGCACACACACACACACACACACACATACACCATGACCCTCGTCTCGATTCCCCCTCTATGTTAAAACATTTAGTCAAACCGTGACGAAATGTAAAAATGAACGGCAGAACACAGCAACTGACGTAGATTTGGATCGTGGGTGGCACTCGAACTTCCCAGTAGTAGTATAGTAAGGGGGATCTCATGCCTTTTTGAGGACGCCATCTTGAGGACGCATCTTGAGGACGCAATCTTAAAACGTCTTGAAACATCTTACGTTTTGAGACCATGTCTTGGAACGTCTTGGAACGTTTTACATCTTCGTCTTTGTTCACATCTTTGTCTTAACACCATCTTGAAACGTCTTACGTCTTGAGACCATGTCTTAGAACATCTTGAAACGTCTTGAAACGTCTTACGTTCAAATCTTCGTCTTGACGCCATCTTGAAACGTCTTACGTCTCCATCTTTGTTTAAATCTTCGTCTTGAAACGTCTAACGTCTTGAGTTTTGTTTAAATCTTCGTCTTGACACCATCTTGAAACGTCTTACGTCACCATCTTCGTCTTATAACATCTTACAGTCTAATCTTTGTCTTGACGCCATCTTAAAACGTCTTACGTCTCCATCTCTGTCTTGACGCCATTTTGAAACGTCTTACGTCTTTATCTTTGTACAGATTGCGCAATCTTTGCCTCTAGCTCTCATTTTCTTTGTTTTTAAAATTATTTATTTCGTTGTCGAGGGTATAAAATAAGGAACCTAAGGAAGTGTATGTCGACTTACAGCAATGGATCCACGATGGAAACATCCTTTTACCTGTGTCTTGACGCCGTCTTGAAACGTCTTACGTTTCCATCTTGAACCATCCCTTAACCTGTGTCTTACGTCTCCATCTTCGTATACCATTTTGTCGTTGTCATTATCAATGTACACAGTTTTGTCTTTCCACTGACCACACCATACACTCAGAGGATAGCTGGTGGTGGTGGTGGTGGGAGGGTGCGGGGTCGATTGCATCAGACGATCAGTACACAAGGTGTTCTACATATGACAGGTCGGCATAAACTGGTCATCAAACCATGATGCAAGACTTATTGTTGAATAAGAAGTTCCAACTGATTGTGCATACACCAACAACTTTAGTGGCACAAGCTGATGACAGATTTAAAGCTCTAAGCCTAGGAGATAATGAATGAGGTGGGGGACAGCAAAACGAAATAAACCACACATGGGTCGATTGCATCAGGCTATACGGGTACATAGGGTATCAAACTTATGACAGTTCGGGGTGCAAGCTGTAATTATCAAATACTCACAGAGATCAAACGTTCAGAGAGAGAGAGAGAGAGAGAGAGAGAGAGATAGAGAGAGAGAGTGTGTCAGTGAGAGAGAGAGAAAGAGAGAGAGAGAGAGAGAGAGAATGAGAGAGAGAGAGAGAAAGAGAGAGAGAGAAAGAGAGAGAGAGAGAGAGAGAGTTGACAGTGGATTATTACTTTACAGGCCGTTGGCCCTGGAAAGGGGTAATACTCGACACAGAATACATTATCATGCATATACATTACATCATAACCCCCATACATACGCAATCAACACATAGTACATCATCATACATTACATTACATCATAACCCCCCCCCCCCCCCCCATCATACAAAGTAAACCAGACATGAAAGGTCATAAATTCATCACAAACAAATGAAACCTACCGATATGTTTTGTCTTCTTACAAAGTCATTGAGAAACACGAACGTCAAGTTCAAGTCAAACCAATTGACCCATGACACACACATTTTGACCCGTGCACAAGACGCAAATAAGAAATAACAATAAAAGCAAAGAACATAGCAACAAGACTATGCAAACGTCTAACAAAGCCGCCGAGCAAGCAGCATTACAGATCTTATGAAAAACAAAGAGGCAATGAGTCGGAAACAAAATCGCGATTCTTTCCTTCGCTGCACGACGCAAATTTTCTGTGACCTTTGACCCAACGTAGCTTCCACATTCGATCACTCAGCTTAATATTTACAACTGAAAGCCGAGGGGGTGGAATACCGAGATGAACCTACAGAACTGTGCATCCTCAAACCTGACATAATTATTCATCCCAACATTTTATGAACTCAAAAACACAGAAAGTTGCTTTCAGACGCCAGCTTTGATTGCCAGTGGTTATCAAAACGGAAATCGTGTTTCAAAGCATGGCTCCCTGTGTTGATTGTGCACTTATTTTCTCACTACCAAAATGATGACCAAAAACGATGTTTGGTGGTTTGTTGTCAGACCAGCCTTTTTTGTCGGTCCTCGGGGGGCATATCGACTTTTGTTTCATATTTATTGACCGCGGCCTTCGGCCTTGGTCAATAAATATGAAACCAAAAGACGATATGCTCCCACTCGGACCGACAAAAAAGCTGGTCTGTCAACAACCCATCAAACATCTTGTAATGCTTTTCCAAAAATATGATGACAATTTTAAGTGCCTAAATATTTCTTGTATCCAGAGTCTCTGGATAAGAAAAACCTGGGATATAAGAAAGCAAAAAAGAAAATTCCCCTTTACTTTCTAATAAGCGGGTTCCACTGTACTTTTTTCAGTTTAGAACACTGCCCGTCGGATGATAACTACGATATTGAGTGTTCCGTTATTGACACTAGTTATATGATCAGTACCCTTGTAAGTTGGCATGATAATCACACTAATTACACTCGTTAGGGTTGTTATTGGGCATGCTCCGATTTTCACACTAATTACACTGGTTATGGTCGTTATTGGGCATGTTCCAATGTTCACACTAATTACACTAGTTAGGGTTGCTATTGGGCATGTTCCGATTTTCACACTAATTACACTGGATATGGTTGTTATTGGGCATGTTGCGATATTCACACTAATTACAATGGATATGGTCGTTATTGGGCAAGTTGCGATATTCACACTAACTACTCTGGATATGGTCGTTATTGGGCATGTTGCGATTTTCACACTAATTACACTGGTTATGGTCGTTATTGGGCATGTTCCATTTTTAACACTAATTACTCTGGATATGGTCGTTTTTGGGCAAGTTGCGATATTCACACTAATTACTCTGGATATGGTCGTTATTGGGCAAGTTGCGATTTTCACACTAATTACACTGGTTATGGTCGTTATTGAGCATGTTCTAATTTTCACACTAATTACTCTGGATATGGTCGTTATTGGGCAAGTTGCGATATTCACACTAATTACTCTGGATATGGTCGTTATTGGGAAAGTTGCGATTTTCACACTAATTACACTGGCTATGGTCGTTATTGGGCATGTTGCGATATTCACACTAATTACACTAGGAATGGTCGTTATTGGGCATGTTGCGATATTTACACTAATTACACTGGTTATGGTCGTTATTGGGCAAGTTGCGATATTCACACTATGTACACTGGTTATGGTCGTTATTGGGCATGTTGCGATTTTCACACTAATTACACTGGTTATGGTCGTTATTGGGCATGTTCCAATTTTCACGCTAACTACACTGGTTAGGGTCGTTATTGTGCATGTTGCGATGTTCACACTAACTACACTGGTTAGGGTCGTTAATTGGGCATGTTCCGATGTTCACACTAACTGCACTGGTTAGGGTCGTTAATTGGGCATGTTCCGATGTTCACGCTAACTACTCTGGATATGGTCGTTATTGGGCATGTTCCGATGTTCACACTAATTACTCTGGATATGGTCGTTATTGGGCATGTTGCGATATTCAAACTAATTACACTGGATATGGTCGTTATTGGGCATGTTGCGATTTTCACACTAATTACACTGGATATGGTCGTTATTGGGCATGTTGCGATTTTCACACTAATTACACTGGATACGGTCGTTTTTGGGCATGTTGCGATATTCACACTAATTACACTGGATATGGTCGTTATTGGGAATGTTCCAATGTTCACACTAATTATTCTGGATATGGTCGTTATTGGGCATGTTCCAATTTTCACACTAGTTACACTGGTTATGATCGTTATTGGGCATGTTCCGATACTCACATAATTACACTGGTTACGTTGTGATATTGTCAGGAGAAGAGTAAGCTACTCTGCGTAAGAACAGAGGGCGAACAGACAGACGTCCGACAGAGAAACACGTAGACAGCAACTGTTTTTTACCTGTCGGGATTCCCAGTGACACCTTTCGTTAGGAAAAAATGTCGACTGCTGCTCTTTTCCTTTGCTGTTTGCGACAAGCAGGGTGCTTTGTTATCAGACAACACACACACACACACACACACACACACACACACACACACACACACACACACACACGCACGCACAGACACACACACACGCACGCACACATACACACACACACACACGCACGCACGCACAGACACACACGCACACACACACACACACACACACACACACACACACGCACACACACACACACACACACACACACACATAACCATGCAGTCCATGCGACACTCGACTCTTCCGACTCCCCACAGTGCAAACAAAGACATGTGGCGAGAGGTCCTTCGCCTATCAAGCCCCTGTCAGAGACTATAGAGTATACAGAGACGCTCCATACGGTGCTGAAAAGTGAGACCGGAAGCCCAGTGGCGCCACCACGCGGAAACATGGAACCACCTACTTTCTCTTTCCACAGCAGTGGTGATATCGTGCTGCACAAGCATGGTCGCGCCAACGCGAAAACGCAGTGGGGCATGGTGTTCGGCCATCAATTGCTCAAACGCACATGCCAAAGGCTTGAGGATGTTCAAATTTCCCAAGGAAGAGAGTAGGTGAGGATTGTTTCTTCAATTTTTCTCTTGTTAAATGTTGGAAAATCAGTAAAAGTTGCAGCGTCGAACTGCGTGTAGATCTATTCTACCGGAACAGTGAAAACACACAATGTACACACTACAGCCTCAAACCAGTCCAAGCTGTGCATGTTGGTACTAGTTTCACATGTATAAGATTTATTTCTCCTCTACTTTATCTCATTTCGGCATGCCAAGTCTGGAACTGATAGACTGATCTAGTGGCAATACGGTCGGTGATCGATAAGGGTAGACATAACCATCTCGTTTGATTGACACGGCCGTCGCGGAGTTATAGAGTAGATCTACAACGGCTTGCAGCTGCGAACGTTAGTATCATTTATCATGATTAATATTTTGATTGTAAATGACGGGCGTGAACATGACATTTGCACACAAATGAAATGAAATAAATCATAGTTCATACACGAACTAAGACATTACATTTCAAATAAAATATACCGTAGGCTTACATGAACTAAGACATAACAACACTACGTAGCCGAAATGCTTTGTACACCGTGATAAGCTGACAACTTTCGAACAATACCTTCATTCACAGATGCCAAAAGCATAGAAAACTTGTGTAAACTTGGGTTTCTATAAAACTTAGCAGGAATAAACTGGCATCGCAAATCACGAAGTGCGGGGCAACAAAGCACAAAATAAAACTCATCTTCTTTACTTTCCCTGGAAAAAAGGGGCATAACAACATATCCGCATCGTATCTCTTATATCGATTAATGTGCACAAATAGTTCTGTTATTCCACCTCGGAATCTTGCCATAGTAAGAGAGAGAGAGAGAGAGAGAGAGAGAGAGAGAGAGAGAGAGAGAGAGAGAGAGAGAGAGAGAGAGAGAGAGAGAGAGAGAGAGAGAGAGAGGAGAGAGCTTTCTGAACAAGAAAGAAGCAACTGAAAAGAAATAAGAAAATCATCGATCGATCAAGATTCTTTAAAGTCAGCCGGTTTGGTCACAAGAATTACAGTTTTCCTTTCATGATAACTTCTTAGCTCCGTGTAATTGACAACCCATTTCAGTTTCGATGTGCTGGGACGACACCAAATTGACTAAATGCCTTAGTTACCGATTTAACCGGGAACTAACGATTTATTCCTGACATATTTTCTCAGGCTTAACTGACCATGTATTCAGTATGTATTTGTATTTGATTAAAACACACAAAAATAACGACGGTTAGGTCGTGAAAAGCGACTGACTTGAATCATGTTTGCATAACTACAGCGATCCAGCGAATATTGCCCAAGAAAATGTGATTTAATTTTAATCTATACCATTTCTGCGGTGTTTTTATGGTCATTTAAAAAGGATGTTCACAAACAAACATATTTTTTCATCCAGTTACTTTTTGCAGCACTGTCAGCCGGACAGAACAGACAGTATGTTAATATAACCGTGATATAAACACAGCCGACAGCAGCCGCGAAACGCGAGTTTCCTTGTGCGGCAGGGAGTGGCTCTTTTCCCGCGCTGGGCTGGCCGGTCTCAATTTCGCACCGCAGCGCAAAGAAGGATGACGCGTCTCTGTATACTATATGTGGCCATTTCTGCGAAAAGGGACCTTGTTGACAAATTTATCGATTTTGAGTTTTGGATTTTATTTGACAGACTGTTATATTTAGAACGTGATGTGAGAATTTCAGACCTTCAAATTTATTTTTCACGGAGTTATGACCCTTTTTTGGAGATACCCCCAAAATGACTTAAAATGGCCAAACTTTTAAAAACAAACTTTTGCAGGGAAATAGTAAGTTCAATCATCTGCCGTTATTACTTGTATGGTTTTAGGTCAAAATAATGTTTCATTCCAGAGTTATTGCCCTTTTTGTAACGTTACCCTAATTTTTACTTTTTCGTCTTTTTCTATCATTCTCTCCTCCCATGCAGAAGAAACAAGTCGCGTAAGGCGAAATTACTACATTTAGTCAAGCTGTGGAACTCACAGAATGAAACTGAACCCACTGCATTTTTTTCACAATCACCGTAGTCCGCCGCTAGTGCAAAAGGCAGTGAAAGTGACGAGCCTGTTCAGCGCGGTAGCGGTTGCGCTGTGCTGCATAGCACACTTTACTGTACCTCTCTTCGTTTTAACTTTCTGAGCGTGTTTTTAATCCAAACATATCATATCTATATGTTTTTGGAATCAGGAACCGACAAGGAATAAGATGAAATTGTTTTTAAAACGATTTCGTAAACTTAATTTTAATCATAATTTTCATATTTTTAATTTTCAGAGCTTGTTTTTAATCCGAATATAACATATTTATATGTTTTTGGAATCAGAACATGATGAAGAATAAAATAAAAGTAATTTTCAATCGTTTTATAAAAAAAATATTCTTAATTACAATTTTCAGATTTTTAATGACCAAAGTCATAAATTAATTTTTAAGCCTCCATGCTGAAATGCAATACTGAAGTCCGGCCTTCGTCGAAGATTGCTTGGCCAAAATTTCAATCAATTTGATTGAAAAATGAAGGTGTGACAGTGCCGCCTCAACTTTTACAAAAAGCCGGATATGACGTCATAAAAGACATTTATCGAAATAAAAAATCAAAAATCTGGGGATTTTATACCCAGGAACTCTCATGTAAAATTTCATAAAGATCGGTCCAGTAGTTTAGTCTGAATCGCTCTACACACACACACGCACAGACACACACACACATACACCACGACCCTCGTCTCGATTCCCCCTCTATGTTAAAACATTTAATCAAAACTTGACTAAATGTAAAAACAATCAGCCATATGATTTTTTTTCTCGAATATTTCTTCTTCTTTCATACTACCTCTCCCCCCGCCATGTTCTATTCTTTCTTCACCCACGCACATACAAACACAAACTATTTGAGGCTGTCTGCTGAAAACAATACACACACACTTGTCGACTTGAAGTTGTGGTACTTCTAAATTTCATAACAAGGATTAATTGTTCAGTTTCCTTGGTAAATACAGCTTCCAGTTGTAGAAAGTAACATATGGTGCTGTGTGTCCTTGCACACGTGGGTCTGTCAGTCTGTCCATCACTTCACTGAATTGAAAATGTCATCCGTGCACTCTGCTATCGAACGTCTCCCTTTACTTTCAACAAACTGAAATGCCAATCAGGGTCGAACTTGATGTGGCCGACGATCAAGACATTTTCAAAATGGATTTGTGCTGTTCATTCACACACAAAACTGCATGCCTAAGTATTGATGCACCATGCCGAAGACTGAAGTTGCTACCCTCCTCTGTACCCCTGCCTCATTCGCAAGGTAGACGATTTGCTTCTCTGAAACAAAGGCAACCACAGAGTTGATCAACATATTATTTACTAACCACTATTTGCACAGCTCAAGTCTGGTTTTGGGTACCTGTCCACTTGCCATTTCTAAGCTGGTATGGTATGGTGACATTATCGAAAATGTAGTGTGTGTGTGTGTGTGTGTGTGTGTGTGTGTGTGTCTGTGTGTGTGTGTGTCTGTGTGTGTGCTTCTTTGTTGGAGAAAACAGCACATAAACACAAATATAACTGTATTGCTCCCCCCTTTTTTTTTTAAAGTACTGACAAATTGTAAAGTATTAATATGTCTTTACCTACTGAGCAAAGTCCCAAGGGTAAACCATGCTGATTTCCTTGGAACTGGAACCGGCTGGACATTGCTGTTGCCCCATTCTGTCGAACACCTGCTTTGTGGCCAGGCACTTCTGTCTTTTGTTGTTGCACTGTCCGGTGAATTGCTGGACTTGTTTGCTGTTCCACGCCAGCAAACTGAGAGAAAGAGAGTAACATTGGTTAAATAAAAAAAAGAGGAGTTTAAAAACATACTACACGTACACACATACCACCACCACCATCATCATCATCATCATCATCATCATCATCAAAATCATCATTGTCATTATCATCTCTCTTCCTCAATCTACCCCTCTTTCTCTCTCTCTCTCTCTCTCTCTCTCTCTCTCTCTCTCTCTCTCTCTCTCTTTCTCTCTCTCTCTCTCTCTCTCTCTCTCACACACACACACACACACACACACACACATACAGAAACCCTCACACAACACACACACACACACACACACAAGCTGCGCGCGCGCGCACACACACACACACAAAACACACACTGCAGTCTATATGGTAACTTACCTGAAATTGTAGCCTGTCATAGATGTAAGTGGAGACAGCAAACGGTAAGAGCAACAGGTTCTCATTTACGATGTCCGGGCATTCAAACGATCACAGGGGCGGATCTGGGGGGGGGGGGGGGGCAATGGGTGCAATTGCACCCCCCCCAGCGGGACCAAAAAAAAAAAAAAAAAAAAGAAGAAAAAAAAAAGAAGAAAAATGTATCACCTGAAAATAGCACTTTACACGCTCAGATTGCACCAGATTGCACAATTTTTCTTCCTTTTTAAAAAAAAAAAAAGGGGGGGCATGCCCCCGGACCCCCCTAGCATGCTCGGCGCTTCGCGCCATCGGTTCGGCGCTTCGCGCTTTCGCTGATAAGATACAAAAAAAAAAAAAAAAAGAACTTTGCACCCCCCCCTTTCAAAACCCAGATCCGCCCCTGGATCAGGAAGAGGAAGACCTTGCTTCGCAATAGGCCTATGCTCTTGGAGAACTCTTTAACCGATTAGTAGTGTGCGTTGTCATCATGAACCTTTACAACACCATCGTGATCAAAGTAGATCTGCTTCGACTTCGGAGTCACAAAATAATGTCCGGGCGAAGTGCAACAAAACTATTCTGAATTAACAGCATTGACCTCGTCAACAAAATCGTTGTCTTATCCCAAAGTGACTTCTGTCAGCAGAACATTCCGTGTTCAACTGAGAAGACTGACTTGCCCTTCCACTATCAGAATTCACAGCTGCAAAGAACAGAATGCCCCAGTCAGTAACCACTGATCTAAATATTAGTAACTTTAGCAAGGGAAGCAACTAAAGATGTAAACGGGGAGTAACTGTTCTTCATCGGGCAACTGCATTTGTCGTCTGCTTTTTCGTACAGTGCTACGGTCGCGTGAAAGTCAGATCTACCTGAACTATGCGTATAGATCCGTCTAGTGAAATGTAGCTGTGTGATGATTTGGCTACATCACTTTGCTGAATGTGCTTCCAGATGAAAGTTTATATTAAGCTTACTGTCAAACATTAAAAAAAAAATAGGTAAGTTGTTTTAACTTGACCAAAACTAGCGACGAAATTTTTTTTCTCGAAGCACAACAAAACACTCTGTCGGCATTTTCGGCATCATCGCAGTCAACTTGTCATCGGTTCGATGTGTTTTTCCTGAGGAGGAATGAACATAAACATTTGTAGAAGTTTGTAATGTTGATCCCAAGACTATTTTCCATTACTTTAAATTGCTGTTCATTGTACTATCGCTGATAATTCATTGAACATTTTAGAAATTCAACTTGAAGTGGGCATCAGTCAGCACAGCAAAGTTTGTTTACATTTTGCTCTAACTTTGACCCCGCGTTTCTCCAATCAGAGGCTTAGCTCAACAAGGTCCCTTTTCGCAGAAATGGCCACATATAGTCTCTGCCCCTGTGACCTGGAATAGATTACCTCTGCCTCTCAGACACACAGATTCTCTCACTACATTCAAGACAAATCTCAAAACACACCTCTTTCAGCGCAAGTGATTTTCCCCTCCAGCATCTCCTCACCATACCAAATGGTTGGTTTCAAGCGCATACCCAATGGCTGTGTTTCAAGCGCGTAGAACATGGCTGAGTTTCAAGCGCATACAAAAATGGCTGAGTTTCAAGCATACCAAATGGCTGTGTTTCAAGCGCATCAAGATAACTGGAATAAAGGTGGTTAAAACCACCCGGCTGTTGGTGCTCGAGCACTGGAATAAAAAGTGGTTAAAACAACGAGACTGCTGGTGCGCAGGCAACTGGAATGAAAGTGGTTAAACCCCAGGCTGCTGGGGCCTACCCCAACATGACAAACCTTGGCTGAGTTTCCAGGGCAGAAACTTGTGGCTGTATTTCCAACGCACCCAAAAACAACAAATGTGGCTGTGTTTCGAGCCAGCAAAAACTACGTGAGTATGCGTGTCCACGCATATAAATGTAATTAAAATGAAAAATGAAAATGAAAAATCATCAGATTGCACCTGTGACCCTGACTCAAGTCGGATAAAGCTGCGCCGCAGGCACCCGGTGACCGCTAAGCGTCCATTCCCCCTGCAACGCAACCAAACTATCATGTGTAGCATGGCCCAGGCTAAAAATAGCCGCCACGCGTGTACCATCCCAGAAATCTGAGCCTTCACCGTTTAACCGATGGGAAAGTAGGTCGCTGGTCACCGGCCTGTCAGCGTCAGCGCTTCTGCGAGAGTCTGGTCACTGCAACACAGCGCTGGAGCTGTCTGCCTGCAGCCAAATAGGTCACGCTGTCAACGCGTCTTGTACATGTGTACCGACGGTGCTCTTGCTCGCTGCACGCAGGCGTTTGCTGGCCGCGATCAGAGCGCCCCGCACCGACTTATACATTAGATAATTGCCCTGTTGAGACAAATGTACGCCGTCGGCCGCAAACAAGCCTCTTTTGTCCTCCTGAAATTGAAACATGTCATGGCACCAAATCGTAACGTAATGTAAGTCAGCACTGTGTTCTGACAGCCTGGCGTTAATATCTTGAGCCCAGGCGTGATAGCGTTGCGTTATTGTAGCCGATAAGCCCCGCGATCCTTTGTAATCAGCGGTTGGAATGAAGCGAGGCAGAATGCCACAAACCACAACTTGTTTAACTTTGTAAACCCCATGGAGGAGGCCAGCGAATGCCAGCATCGTCAAGGCAAATTCCTCAGCATCCATAGGTTCTGCAAACCTGAAATCATTTCCCCCAAGTTGTAAGATCACAACGTCAGGTGCAGTACGAAAAATCTTTCGTAAGTAGTTGGGTCCGGCGCCATCTTTTCCAACCAATTGCTGGAGGCGTAAGCCTCCCCTGCCCACAATGTTAACGTACATGTGGCTATCAAGTTTGAAATCAGGACGCATGCGAGGGTCGCATCCCGACTCAATGCATTCCCGCAAACGTCTGCAAATGGAATGACCAAAAACCAATGCTTGTAACATCGTTAAAAACCAACAAAGAGATAAAAAAAGTTCACCAAATCCAAAAACCTGACCTTTCAGCTTTGCTGGAATCGTGCTTAGTGACGCTAGGCTGCTCTGTGCGTGCCGCATCAGTCGGTTCCAGCGGCCCGCTACGAGCCAATCAAAGCAAGGCGCAGCAATCACACAAACTGCCCATCGCCCCGCGAGCGTGGCGAGAAGCTCTTTTTCTGCGCTTTGTGTCAGCACTGTTTGTGTGTGTGTAAATAGTACTGTTGACACGTTTTTATATAGAAGCCTATTGTGGTTTTTGTGCTTAAGCTGTGTATTGGACTGTCACTGTATGCCTGGGGCCCGGTAGCTCAGTTGGTAGAGCACTGGACTTGTGATCGAAAGGTCGCAGGTTCGAATTCGGGCCGGGACGGACACGGGTCAACTTTATGTGCAGACCCAGAGACGGAAGCCATGTCCCACCCCCGTGTCATCACAATGGCACGTAAAAGACCTTGGTCATTCTGCCATAAGTGCAGGTGGCTGAATACACCTAAACACGCAGACACCTGGGTAGCGCGACTCCGTTGCTGCTAGCTTTCCACTGGGAGGAAGCGACCCGAATTTCCCAGCGATGGGACAATAAAGTAATGAAAATGAAATGAAATGAAATGAAAATTAGTTGTCAGTAATTATTACATGTGCTGATTGTTTTCTTTGCCTACGCGCGTATAGTATGTTGGTTATGCGTGGTCATAGTATGTTTGTTTATGTTTGGTCGTTATTGTTGCCTGTGCGTGTATTGTATGTTTGGTCGTTTTTCTTTGCCTGTGCATGTATAGTTTGTTGGTTATGTGTGGTCGGTTTCTTTGCCTGTGCGTGTATAGTATGCTTGGTCGATGTATGTATTGTAAAGCGCTAAGAGTAGACATTTTTCTAGAATAGCGCTATAAAAGTTTGCATTATCCCAGCGAAGCTGGAGGTATCCCGTGAACGCTATTCACGACTTTTTTCCGTGACCTTTCGGATTTCATGGGGGCTGCCATTTTGGTTTTGATGCGCTTCCTTTTCCGGTTTACATATTTTCCGGTTTGACATAGCATTTGCGTTTTTTGTCAGAAGAGTGATATTTGGTTATGAAGGAAGTCAAGTCCGCCATTACCTGCAACCTCAGTTGAGTGTTTACTTTGAACTTAAACTTGAACCGTAACAGTGTGTAGCCAGTTCGCAAGACCTGTTCATCTTCCTACCAGTTCCAACTGTTGTTATCAATGGGTCGCGCAGCTGGAGGAAGTGTTTATTTTCATTTGGAGCCCAACTTCAGTTCAAAACCAGTCAAGAACTGGCCTTGACATTCGTTTGGAACTTAGTTCAACGAGTATTTTCTCGAACGTAACTTTTGACCCAGCTGGTTGGCATCATGAATTAGACGTACACCGGCAGTTATAAATCATGTTGTGCAAAAGACTGTAAAGAAGTAGAACATTGTGGAAAATCGGGAATGCTTTCTCAGTTTGTGCACCCTGGCAACATTCATCAGGAAAAAAACTGCATATATATATGCCTTCCTCTGCAAAACAAAAGTCGCGCGAAGAATGCTGAACGGGCAGCGACGACTAGGCTGTTCTTCTTCAAAGTAATAAACTACCCCCCAAACCCTGCAAGTTTGTGCGATTTACTTTGTGGACATGAAGCCAGCAGAGGGCTCAGGAATGCCCACTTAATTCCTTGATTTTACTTCCGTCACAAGAACTAAAAGAACATTCAATGTTCGTTAAATCTGTGGATCAAGTGACTCTAGAAGCGGAGGAAATGAAAATCACCGGCAGATCTGTACAAGATGTTGAATTCTGCCAGGGAAACGAAGCCGTTGTCACGGCAGAGAAGTCTCCGCCTACGAAAGTCGGTAGATCTAGAGCAAGGTAAACATACGTTTTTCAACGCTTGTTCACAAACACACACACACGTACACAAGCACACACACGCTCACACCATCACACACACACTTATGAAAGAGATGGAATAGCTGATCGAGTGATGGCAATGTTGATTGATAAGTATTTTTTGGTGCGGTGAACTTGAGGCAATATTGTTCTATCAATCCATCAATATATTTTACACTTTCACCCCAGAAATGAAGCACGTGTGCAC
>NC_090259.1:332429-357429 GCF_037325665.1 Littorina saxatilis | reverse complement strand
AAAGAAAGCTGAGGTGTAGGCAGTGGCTCCAAATCTGCAAAAAGGTTAATGAATCATGACATACATAGAGAATACTACATGGCTTGCTGTGTCGTACCAGATTTACACGAGTTGCTTTTTGAGAAATTGAAATGCGAGCGAAAGCGAAACTGTTCTTGCTTGCCTTTTGCTCCAAACATCCGTAAGTCGACGCGTCCAAATTGAAGACGCTTCTTATATTATAATCTCTATCACTTGCAAAGTCTCCTGCACTCTGTGACGTCAAAGCAAAGAGACGTCACTTTAGAACGTATAGCGTGAGGTGTTAGTTTTAGACATTCTACCAGGGGAAACAACAAGCACGAAAGTGGTTCCAGAATGACGTTTGTCTCGGTGACTTTGAGCAGTGGATAATTAGGTCCCGTGAAGACAAATGTTTTATGTATTTTTGAAAGCTTGAAGGACAGTTATAGGGTATTTTAAACAAACTTCATAATGCGTGACTGAAACCATTCTTTCTCTTCCTGTTTCATCTATTTGTTGAAAGTGGTCCATATAAAAAGAAGAATACGATGCTATTTTTTTTTAAATAGTTTTTGCGCTAGAGAGACGAGGCCAACACTGCTAAATGTAACAAATAAAATCTTAGCTGTCACATATCACAATTCATTGTGATTACAGCTGCGCCTGTGGACAGAAACAAATCCGTTTAATGGTCAAATTTAGAGTGAAGTGAAAAAGCCCAACGATTGTATTGTTCTTGCGTCAGCAACGTGTTTGACTCGTGTAAGTTATCCAGAGAGGATAACTGTGACGAAAGATATTGTTTTGAGCGCTCTGGCACCTTTAGTTTGTCCGAACATGAGATGGTCCATATTATGAGCCGGTTCATATTTAGGGCCCTTCCCCCACAAAGATATCAAATCTTCAGTGTGGAATCTGAGTGCCCACACGACTAGGCCTTCCACACAGTTGAACAATGATTGCAGGAAATGAATGTTTAAGGCTGGAGCACACTTTGGAAAGTACGTTGGAGTAGCCTCCCTTCTACGTTGGAGTAGCCTCCCTTCCCGGATTTAGAACGCGTTTCGTGTCGTAACAGATTATCCACTTACTAGCCATATCCGTATGCAAAATAATGAAATAAACATTAGGAAATGGCAGACGTTTACAAATATCGACATTCTCTATCAGTGCAATAAAAAACAATCGTTAGAACTTGCATTTACGACATGTCGTGCGTGAGAACGTGTCAGTAAACAAGCACTTTTTGCCTTGCTGAAGAACCCCACGAGTCACGCTAAAACAGACGACAAGTACTGGAAAGCAGTCTGCGGATAAACATAACAAACTACTGATGAAAAAGTGTGTTCATCCCTGCTCTGGATAAAAGACATCGGACTGATGACAACGTGGCAGCGTTCACGCGAAAAGATTTTTTTTCAGATTATCGCTTCTACATTTTATTGCACGTACTTGGGGCAGATCTGAATTTCTGAAAGATGACAAATCGGTCTTGTGAGTTGAGAACCACATGTTCTTTGCCGACAGAAATCACGATGGGACAAGATGCAGATTGTGTTGAAGAGATGTTTGCAGATTATCGCATCTACATTTTATTGCTCAGATCAATGCACGTAGTTGGGGTAGATCTGAATTTCGCAATGGAAGACGACAAATCCGTCTTGTGAGTTAAGAACCACGGCCACACGTTCTTTGGCGGCAGAAATCACTATGGGACAAGATGAGGATTGTGTTGAGGGGCTAATACTGACTGACTTTAGATGAAGAGTTCCTAGACTGCCTGGTTTTTGTAGAGAGGCATCATGATGATATCCTGGGTTTTTTTTTACGTTCTTGGTGACAACGCGCCAGAATCGCACGAAGATCGAACTCTCGAAGAAAACAAGTTTATCGCTGAACATCGGAAATGTGAAATGCTCTTCCTGTCTGACCAGTCTCCCCGTTAAATCCACAGGCTACATTATTTATCAGGTAACTTACCAAACCGGAGTGTGTGTGTGTGTGTGTGTGTGTGTGTGTGTGTGTGTGTGTGTGTGTGTGTGTGTGTGTGTGTGTGTGTGTACACCGGATTACCACCATCAACGCACCCTTTTGGACTTTTCTACTATGCCTGCTGTGACATTCACGACTGAGGATTATTGTGATTCTTGGACAATCGTGTGCCTATGGTGGACTTGCAGGAAGACAAACGGTGCCGGAACGGTATACGTGCTGCCAAGTGTGCACGTCCAGAGCGCAGTGTGAACCGAGAGTGAGTGTGTCATTGTGTGGAAGTTTTGCTTGATTGATTTATTCATGATTTAATTTGCTTTTTGGTTCAATAGTAAAATCTGTGTACGTTATACTTTGTATTTTGTGGTGTGATTCGCCCGAGTGCGAGACCCCCATCCCCGAACGCCTCTGTGGGTGGAATTGTATATATATATATATACTTGTGTAACGTGAGTGTGTAGATGAGAATGTGAAAGTTGCTTTGGACCCAGATACACACAGCAGACACCAACGCAACAGCTAAGTTTCAGCCTGACAAAGAAATTCGAGTGACACAGCTAATGGCTGTACTTGTTATTTCTCTATTAAAACAAATGTTTCAAGATCTTTAGGCCAAAACAAATAAATTGTCTGTTTCTATTAACATGGCTAAAAAAAATAGGGTAGGTAGGTAGGTGTTTTTGTTGTTGTTGTTGCCAGGATAGAATTCTTGAAAATAAATGACACAAAGAGACAAGACTCGCTATAGATAGATTTATAAAAATAAAAAAAAAAATGTGACAAAGGATATAAAATGATTGTTTTACCTGGTCTGGAATCTTCAGTAGTAATTGCATAAAAAAAAGTCTGATAATTATATCAATTATCATGTTAACTTTTTCTTAAAATGGGTGCGTTAAATCCTAGTCTGTTTGTTTTTAATGGACTAAGCAATCCTTGGACTGACAGAAAAGATGTATTTTAAAAATGTCCAGGTGTATTTCTTTTAACAGTGGTAAAGAGGGATAACTCAACTTGGTATCTAACACTATTTCTGAACACTGTAATCACTTTAACACTTTTAATTTATGTTTGTTTGTGTTCCAAGTTTTAAATTAAGCTTCAAAAATGGGTAAAAAAATAGTTTTCTCATAATTCACAAGTTAAATCATTATGTTGGATGTTCTATTTTGCTTCCCTCTTTCTCTTCTTAAGTTTTTGATCATCTGACTACCCTGCTTTTCTATTTGGAAGATAATATGCACTCTTTTCTGAAAAATGGTAAGGGGGTGGGGGTAGTAAAAGCAACACAGTTTAAAATTTTGCGCGTTAAGAGGTGGTTTTTTTTTTTAAATTGGTAAAGAGGGATAACTCAACTTGGTATCTAACACTATTTCTGAACACTGTAATCACTTTAACACTTTTAATTTATGTTTGTCTGTGTTCCAAGTTTCAAATTAAGCTTCAAAAATGGGTTAAAAAAATGTTTTTTTAATAATTCACAAGTTAAATCATTATGTTGGATGTTCTATTTTGCTTCCCTCTTTCTCTTCTTTAAGTTTTTGATCATCTGACTACCCTGCTTTTCTATTTGAAAGATAATATGCACTCTTTTCTGAAAAATGGGTAGGGGGTGGGGGTAGTAAAAGCATCACAGTTCAAGATTTTGCGCGACAAGAGGTGTGTTTTTTTTAACTGTGATGAAGAGGGATAACTCAACTTGGTATCAAACACTATTTCTGAACACTGTAACCACTTTAGCACTTTTAATTTTTTTTTTCTGTCTTCAGTTCCAAGCTTTAAATTAAGCTAATAAAATGAGTAAAAAAAGTGGGTTTTTTTTAGAATTCACCAGTTAAATCACTATGTTGGATGTTCTATTTTGCTTCCCTATTTCTGTTCTTCAGTTTTTGATCATCTGACTACCCTGCTTTTCTATTTGGTAGATAATAATTATGCACTCTTTTCTGAAAAAATGGGGAGGGGGTGGGGGAAGTAAAAGTATCACAATTCAAGATTTTGCGCGACAAGAGGTGTATTTCTTTTAACAGTGGTAAAGAGGGATAACTCAACTTGGTATCTAACACTATTTCTGAACACTGTAATCACTTTAACACTTTTAATATATGTTTGTCTGTGTTCCAAGTTTCAAATTAAGCTTCACAAATGGGTAAAAAAAATAGTTTTCTCATAATTCACAAGTTAAATCATTATGTTGGATGTTCTATTTTGCTTCCCTCTTTCTCTTCTTAAGTTTTTGATCATCTGACTACCCTGCTTTTCTATTTGGAAGATAATATGCACTCTTTTCTGACAAATGGGAAGGGGGTGGGGGTAGTAAAAGCATCACAGTTCAAAATTTTGCGCGTTAAGAGGTGTATTTTTTTTTAAATTGGTAAAGAGGGATAACTCAACTTGGTATCTAACACTATTTCTGAACACTGTAATCACTTTAACACTTTTAATCAATGTTTGTTGGTGTTCCATGCTTCAAATTGAGCTTCAAAATGGATACAAAAGGATTTTTTTCCGAATTCACAAGTAAAATCACTACGTTTAATGTTCTATTTTGCTTCCCTATTTCTCTTCTTCAGTTTGTGATCATCTGATTGTTATTTTGTTTACATTTTCACAATACAATATTGCAACTTATTCAGTAGTGTTTGCGTGAAAAAATCTGATACCTATGCTTAAACTTCAGTCGTTATCTTAAAATTTTGCGCGTTAAGCCCTTTATATTTTGTATTTTCCTGATAAAGCAAACATTGAACTAACAGAAAAAGTAACTTTTAAAACTACCTAATCACTTTGAAATTGGGCCTCCAAAGTGTTCTCCAGCCTTAACCCTGTAAGTCAACAAAATGAACGACAAAAAACAAATCGACTAGAAACGATGTCAAAGTGGCTTACGGATCATAACCCAGCTGACGACAGACAACTTGGGCATCTTCATCGCCCCAGTGGCTGTCACAGATGGTGCCCCATGTTCCGTTGACCAACAGTTCCACCCGTCCTTCATAGGGCTGGCTGCCGTCCACCAAACGTATGTCTTCCAGCACGGGTTCTGTGTTGAGTAAAACGACGAAAGTGATAAACGGCATGGTGTAATTAACCACAACCGGCTACCAAATATAAAACGTGGCTAATCAGATCTTTAAAACGTTGACATTCTTGTTGTTAGTTAAATGCAGTACGAACATTACTTGCAAATTTGTATCTGTATTTTAATGTTTTAAGTTTGCTGTTCCTGTTGACCCTATTCTAGGGCAAGGGCTGGATGTAAAACAAGTCGCGTAAGGCGAAAATACAACATTTAGTCAAGCTCAGTCGAACTCACAGAATGAAACTGAACGCACTGCTTTTTTTCCGCAGGACCGTACATTCGTAGCATCGTCTGTCCACCGCTCTTGGCAAAGGCAGTGAAATTGACAACCCAGAAAAGCGCGGTAGCGGTTGCGCTGAGGAGGATAGCACGCTTTTCTATATCTCTATTCTTTTTAACTTTCTGAACGTGTTTTAATCCAAACAAATCATATCTATCTGTTTTTGGAATCAGGAACGGACAAGGAATAAGATGAAATTGTGTTTAAATCGATTTCGGAAAGTTCATTTTAATCATAATTGTTATATTTATTTTTTATTTTCAGAGCTTATCCGAATGTAACATATTTATATGTTTTTGGAATCAGAAAATGATGAAGAATAAGATAAACGCAATTTTGAATCGTTTTATACAAAAAAAAAGTTATTACAATTTTCAGATTTTTAATGACCAAAGTCATTTATTAAATTTTAAGCCTCCAAGCTGAAATGCAATACCAAAGTCCGGCCTTTGTCGAAAATCAATTTTATTGAAAAATGAGGGTGTGACAGTGCCGTCTCAACTTTTACAAAATGCCGAATATGACGTCATCAAAGACATTTATCCAAAAAATGAAAAAAAAACATCTGGGGATAGGAACTCTCATGATAAATTTCATAAAGATCGGTCCAGACGCACACACACACACACAAACACACACACACACACACACAAACACACACACATACACACACACACACACACACACACACACACACAGACACACACACACACACGCATACACCACGACCCTCGTCTCGATTCCCCCTCTATGTTAAAACATTTAGTCAAAACTTGACTAAATGTAACAAGTCGCGTAAGGCGAAAATTTAACATTTAGTCAAGTAGCTGTCGAACTCACAGAATGAAACTGAACGCAATGCAATTTTTCAGCAAGACCGTATACTCGTAGCATCGTCAGTCCACCGCTCATGCTCATGGCAAAGGCAGTGAAATAGACAAGAAGAGCGGTTTAGTAGTTGCGCTGAGAAGGATAGCATGCTTTTCTGTACCTCTCTTCGTTTTAACTTTCTGAGCGTGTTTTTAATCCAAACATATATCTATATGTTTTTGGAATCAGGAACCGACAAGGAATAAGATGAAAGTGTTTTTAGATTGATTTCGAAAATTTAATTTTGATAATAATTTTTATATTTTTAATTTTCAGAGCTTGTTTTTAATCCAAATATAACATATTTATATGTTTTTGGAATCAGAAAATGATGGAGAACAAGATAAACGTAAATTTGGATCGTTTTATAAAAAACTTTTTTTTTTACAATTTTAAGATTTTTAATGACCAAAGTCATTAATTAATTTTTAAGCCACCACGCTGAAATACAATACCGAAGTCCGGGCTTTGTCGAAGACTACTTGACCAAAATTTCAACCAATTTGGTTGAAAAATGAGGGCGTGACAGTGCCGCCTCAACTTTCACGAAAAGCCGGATAAGACGTCATCAAAGACATTTATCCAAAAAAAAAGAAAACAACGTCTCGTGATATCATACCCAGGAACTCTCATGTCAAATTTCATAAAGATCGGTCCAGTAGTTTAGTCTGAATCGCTCTACACACACACACACACACACACACACACACACACACACGCACAGACACACACACACACACACACACACATACACCACACCCTCGTCTCGATTCCCCCCTCTACGTTAAAACATTTAGTCAAGTTTCTGTGTTCTCGTCAAACCAACTGAGCTACACCCGTTTGTTCTTTTAAACAAAGGTGGTTAATTTATATTCAGAATTCATTCTTATCATACTAACATAATACGTACAGTTCACTTTTGTTTTAATTTGCCAAGTTGTACCTGTTACACATTTTCGTAAATGTTATGTCATAATGATAAGCGCACCAGCACATTGTGTGTAAAAAATGTGAGTGTCTCGGATGTTTAGTTTTTTGTCCATTTGAACACGGACCTACATTCTACTGGATGGCTGTCTCAGTGCGCGCTCTCTCTCTCGCCTTGTCAGGCATTGAGAGAAACGAGGTCAAACCAACTGCTGGGACCGATCACATCCGGTTTCAATTCCACCAGCAATGTCGTCTGCAAAAACTTCAACGTCGACGACATTCTTCGGGTAAAATAAAAGCTATTACTATGTTTTCCGCGTATAACTTATGAACTGTGGATTTTATAATAAAAATTATTGAAAATCTTCTTGCTTACGTTTTTGTTCTCCCTGTCGCCGTAAATACTCGCTTTGTCGACTGTAAGTTGTGCAACAGTACACTTGCAGACTTTCCTACTCCTAGTGTACTAAGCTAGTAGTTTGCAAACTTTGGCTTGTTTGTGTGTTCATTAATAGCCTTTTTGTTTTCAATTCGTATAACAACTATGAATATTTCATAGACGATTTTTTTTCCCTCACAGGACGAGGATGAATTCGATCTGACAAAATGATGAAGAAAGGGGAAAAATGAAGATTTTTGCTGTGTTTGTTGGGCCAAATTTTTTTAAGTCCAAAAAAGGTGAGAAATATTCATAACAAATTCAGTTTTGGGTCTTTTTCAAATCTGTTTGATGCATCTTTTCTGTGACCATTCTGGCTTTGCACTGACAGTCAAAAAAGGGAAGAAAGGGGAAAAATGAAAATTTTGTGTTCTGTGTTTGTTGGGCCAAATTTTTTTAAGTCCAAAAAAGGTGAGAAATATTCATAACAAATTCAGTTTTGGGTCTTTTTCAAATCTGTTTGCTGCATCTTTTCTGTGACCATTGTGGCTATGCACTGACACACAAAAAAGTGGAGAAAGGGGAAAAATGAAGATTTTTTATTACTACACAACAGTCAGGGATAGTCAGGGATAGTTGACATGTACATTGTCAAGAGGTCAAAACAAATTTTAAAAGCTGTTGGACACTGCACTAGTGTTGCTCTAATCAAGGCGAGTCTGGAACAATAGGTCCACCCCACCAAAAAGTCAACATGGAATTAGTTATGAATTTGTTTAGCCTTTTGGCTTGGGTACGGCCAAGTGAACAAGGTGGGAAAGGTTAGAAATAGTCATAACACTTTCACTTTTGGGTCTTTTTCAAATCTGTTTGCTGCATCTTTTCTGTGACCATTGTGGCTATGCACTGACACTCAAAAAAGTGGAGAAAGGGGAAAAATGAAGATTTTTTATTACTACACAACAGTCAGGGATAGTCAGGGATTGTTGACATGTACATTGTCAAGAGGTCAAAACAAATTTTAAAAGCTGTTGGACACTGCACTAGTGTTGCTCTAATCAAGGCGAGTCTGGAACAATAGGTCCACCCCACCAAAAAGTCAACATGGAATTAGTTATGAATTTGTTTAGCCTTTTGGCTTGGGTACGGCCAAGTGAACAAGGTGGGAAAGGTTAGAAATAGTCATAACACTTTCACTTTTGGGTCTTTTTCAAATCTGTTTGCTGCATCTTTTCTGTGACCATTGTGGCTATGCACTGACACTCAAAAAAGTGGAGAAAGGGGAAAAATGAAGATTTTTTATTACTACACAACAGTCAGGGATAGTCAGGGATTGTTGACATGTACATTGTCAAGAGGTCAAAACAAATTTTAAAAGCTGTTGGACACTGCACTAGTGTTGCTCTAATCAAGGCGAGTCTGGAACAATAGGTCCACCCCACCAAAAAGTCAACATGGAATTAGTTATGATTTTTTTTAGCCTTTTTGCTTGGGTACGGCCAAGTCAAAAAGGTGAGAGGAGTTACAAATAGTCATAACAAGTTCAGTTTGGGGTCTTTTTCAAATCTGTTTGATGCATCTTGTCTGTGACCATTTAATTGTGGCTATGCACTCAAAGTCAAAAAAGTGCAGAAAGATGACAAATGATGATTTTTCCTTCTTACAAGACAATGTGTGATTTGGCACATTTTGCCTCAGTCTTTATCAAGAGCCTGTTTAACCCACTTTGAAGCTGTTGGAGACTGCAGTAGTGTTCCTGACATCAAGGCGAGTGCACAATGGTGCATTTTTACCCTCCCCCCCCCCCCCCTAATGTTCACTTTAATATCAATCAATCAATAGATATGCAGTCACAGTTTAACTAACTCATTCACCCTCATCACTCACTCATCCATCCATCACAACAACACTGTTTGATGCACACACTGCCTGCCTTCCGCACTGGGAAGCCGCTTCGCTTCACAACAACAACAACAACACTGAAAACTCGCCGGGAAATACCCCCACGTACCACACGTGTGCTTGTTTCTTCCGACTAATATCAATTTTGGAAAAAAAGGACAAAACTGGATGAAAAATTCTACGGCCCCAGCAATCTCATTACTCTGAAAGGAGAACCGGAAGTGGCTGGTCCCCCAGGTTTCGAAGTTGACCGATATTCCCACTAAAGTGACCTAGATCCTGAGACAGCCATCCAGTAGAATGTAGGTCCGTGATTTGAACTTGTTTAAGTTATTAAAAATGAACGGCAGAACACAGCAACTGACGTAGATGTGGATCGTGGGTGGCACTCGAACTTCCCAGTACATGTAGTAAGGGGGATCTCATGCCTTTTTGAGGACGCCATCTTGAGGACGCATCTTGAGGACGCAATCTTGAAACGTCTTGAAACATCTTACGTTTTGAGACCATGTCTTGGAACGTCTTACATCTTCGTCTTCGTTCACATCTTTGTCTAAACACCATCTTGAAACGTCTTACGTCTTGAGACCATGTCTTAGAACATCTTGAAACGTCTTACGTTCAAATCTTCGTCTTGACACCATCTTGAAACGTCTTACGTCTCCATCTTTGTTTAAATCTTCGTCTTGAAACGTCTTACGTCTTGAGTTTTGTTTAAATCTTCGTCTTGACACTATCTTGAAATGTCTTACGTCACCATCTTCGTCGTATAGCATCTTACAGTCTAATCTTTGTCTTGACGCCTTCTTGAAACGCCTTACGTCTCCATCTCTGTCTTGACGCCATCTTGAAACGTCTTACGTCTTTATCTTTGTACAGATTGCGCAATATTTGCCTCTAGCTCTCATTTTCTTTGTTTTTAACATTATTTATTTCGTTGTCGAGGGTATAAAATAAGGAACCTAAGGAAGTGTATGTCGACTTTCAGCAATGGATCCACGATGGAAACATCATTTTACCTGTGTCTTGACGCCGTCTTGAAACGTCTTACGTTTACAGGTCGTCGGTAAAAACTAGTCATCAAACCATGATGCAAGATTTATTGTTGAATAAGAAGTGATTGTGCATACACCAACAACTTTAGTGGCACAAGCTGATGACAGATTTAAAGCTCTAAGCCTGGGAGATAATGAATGAGGTGGGGGACAGCAAAACGAAATAAACCACACATGGAAAGAGTGGAAGGTTGCTGGGGTCGATTGCATCAGGCTATACGGGTACATAGGGTATCAAACTTATGACAGTTCGGGGTGCAAGCTGTAATTATCAAATACACACAGAGAGCAAACGTTCAGAGAGAGAGAGAGAGAGAGAGAGAGAGAGGGAGAGAGAGAGAGAGAGAGAGAGAGAGAGATGACAGTGGATTATTACTTTATAGGCCATTGGCCCCTGGAAAGGGGTAATATAATTATGCAGTGACAACTTTACCTAAAGCGTGCAGCGTGGAAAAACACCATAATATGGTGTAATGAATAAGACCGGTACATAGCTGCATTCTGCCCCTGTTATAGCACACGGCGGGTACAACGTGTCCCCAATGTGCAGCAGAGCGGAACGACACAAGGGTCCGGGTAGGATTGTACCTGTCATCATGGCCTGCCTTTAATGACAGCCAGTGTTGTGTGGAATTCTTTTCTCTGAGCCTCAGTGTATTTGTCATCATAGATTACCTTTTCGCCCACCAGTGTTGTGCAGACTTGTTTACTCTGAGCGTCAGCCTACCTGTCCTACCCCTGTTGTTATTCAACCCCCCACCCACCCCACACACACACACATACATACATACACACACACCTTGGATTATCTCTTTTATAAACAGAGAGATTGCGAGAGACAGAGACAGACAGACAGACAGAGACAGTCAGTCAGCGAGCCATTGAGACAGACAGTGAAACAGAAAAAGGGGGGGGGGGAGGGAGAGATCGAGAGAGACAAAGACAGAGACGGTTGGGTAGTTATTGTTGTTTAAAGGCACAGTAAGCCTCCCGTAAACCATCACAGATACGGTCAGGCTTTTACACACAGTACAAACACCCTTTCATTTAAACACTCACCGATTGAGAACATCCTAGGTGCCCTCCGTAAAGAGCAAACAATTTTCAAATAATTTATTTTTGCGTGGTTTATCTTACCCCTGAGCCATCGTGAACCCGTGTGATCCAGTTTCACTTTTTCACAATGTAGTCGTCAGTAATTTGAATGCGACTCGCTGTGAGCTTATCTGCAATAGCACGTTATTAAGTACCTCTGACTATGCACGAAACAAACGGCTGTGGTTCACAAGAACTCTAGCGATGGCTTTTGACTGTTGAGAGGAACAGCGATATACATAAACCGTCGTCTGCTACGACCCTTGCGTGACCCTGCTTCCGGGCCGAAGGGAAGTAACTCATTTTTGACCTGAGTTCAGGATGGGTCCAAAGAGACAATCTGCAAAATTAATTCTTTAAAAAATTGCTCGCTCTTTACGTAGGGCACCTAGGATGTTCCCGTTTGGTGAGCGTTCAAATGGAAGGGTGCTTGTACTGTGTGTAAAAGCCTGACAGTATATGTGATGGTTTACGGGAGGCTTACTGTCCGGGCGTGATTTCCGGTATATTCATAACAGCCAGCACCAAAACGAGGCGCCAGTATTGTTAAAGGCTAAGTCCACGAAAATAAATTCTTTGAAAATTTCTCACGCTCGACAGAAAGCAGCCAGGATGTTCCCGTTCGGTGAGCGTTCAAATAGAAGTATGCTTGTGCTGTATGTAGACGCTCGGGGAGCTCTGTGATGGTTTACGGGAGGCTTACTGTGCCTTTAAGGTCCCTTTAGCCATTATGGCGATACCGGACTGGGACAGAGGCAGACAGACAGACAGATAGAGCTAGACAAATAGAAACGTAAAGAGAGAGAGACCCAGTTTTTGTTCTGCGTAAATGTTTCAGTTTTCAAAACACATACATAATTAAATTTAGTTGATGAGTTTGCTCATTAAAGTTGTCATTAAAATCGAAGTTTCGCAAACAGATTTAAATTTGATTGCGTCGTATTCTTCATCAAATTCCAAATCTAAAAATATATACGTATGTCATGTTTACTCTTAAAATGTGATCACATTTGACGAAAATAGATTAATTAGTACTAGGATTAAAATCTAAGAAATGGATCCAAAAATAATTTCATCTTATTCTTTATCATTTTTTTTATTCCAAAAACATATAGATATGATATGTTGTATTCAAAAGAAGCTCAGAAAGTTAACAAGAACACAGAAAAGCGCGCTTTCCGGCTTAGCGCAATACGCTAACGCGCTATTCTGGCTTGTCAATTTCACTGCGTTTTGCACGTTCAGTTTGTATCCGTGAGTTCGACAGCTTGACTCAATGTAGTAATTTCGCCTTACGCGACTTGTTACATTTAGTACAGTTTTGACTAAATGTTTTAACATACATGGGGAATCGAGACGAGGGATGTGGTGTGTGTGTGTGTGTGTGTGTGTGTGTGTGTGTGTGTGTGTGTGTGTGTGTGTGTGTGTGTGTGTGTGTAGAATGATTCCAAGAAAACTACTGGACTACTTCATGATACTTCACATGAGAGTTCCTAGGTATGATATCCTCGGGGAATGTATACGAGGGTTATAATTGTTGTGTCTGTGTGTGTGTATGTGTACTGTATCCTCTGACAGTTTTTTTTATTTTTTTGATAGATGTCTTTGATGACGTCATATCTGTCGTTTTGGGAAAGTAGAGGCGGCACTGTCACACCCTCAGTTTTTCATCAACATGATTGAAATTTTGGTTAAAGCCCCAGTCCCGTCTCAAATACAGAAAGATTTAAATCTTCTCATGAAAAAAGCAGTTCTAACCTTATCGAACACACTTTCTCTGTTTCGAACGAAACACTGGGAGACAATGCCTGGCCTATCTGAACGGTCTTCCTGCCGTTTATAGGTGACTGATTTTCAACGTCACACGTGTACCCGTAAGACGACTGCACTACTTGTTTGACCTGAGTCTGACTAAGGTCGAGGTCGACTGCCATCTCCTTCTCGTTCTCGTTCTCGTTGGTGCCAGGATGGTGAGCACCGTCCGTGCAGAGGTCATTTACCGTGTACCACAGTCAGTGATATATTGTAGATGTTAGGAATGATATAAGCGCAATCGCGAGAGAATGAGGTGAGGTGTGTGTGTGTGTGTTGGTGTGTGTGTGTGCGTGTGCGTGTGTGCGTTTGTGTGTGTGTGTGTATGTGTGTGTGTGTGTGTGTGTGTGTGTGTGTGTGTGTGTGTGTGTGTTTGAATTGAACTGCGGAAAATGACACCAGGACAATCCAGCATCAAATGTAGACAAAAGGCGTCATAAACAGCATGATCATGCATTTTCCGAAGCATAACAACATCTTGTTTTCTTATTTTCTTTCTCCTGACGCTGAAGGAAATGTCAGTAGTTTTGACAACCTTTCGATGCGACTTCAAATAAACATCGACCTATTTCACTTGTCAAAGCCAGCATTCGAATCACAAAAAGACCGGATGTCCTTCCTATTTCATCCGACGTCTCTCAACGTGGCATGCAATTCAGTCTGAACTGTGAATGACTCTTTATAATGACGGTGTCGCATTCATCATTGTACCATTTTCAATAATACCCTTCAAATCTCGTCTCGTTCAGAAGGTCACGAGACTTGCACGTGAAAAACATTCCTCGCTCTTACACAGCGCATGCACCTCGGCTTCTTTAGAGCGGATGAAGGCTTTGTAATGTGAAAGAAAGGGTGTGGTATCTGGGAGTTTCCAAGGTGCAGGGTTGTTCTCAGTTAATCGCTAAGAGAATCTTGATTTATGCAGGGGCTTTATTTGTGAGTCATAACCCTACCCTTCCTCTGCCTTTTCTTTGCATTTCCCCCTTTCTCTATTTTGTAATCTGCGTTGAACTCCGATTTTGGATTTCTTTCTCGGCTAACCTCAATAAAAAATCGCAACAAGTTAACAATTGACAAGTTCAAAGCTTCAACGTGTGATTTGAACATTTCCTAGCCATTGGATCAATGTTGCTTTATTGATATCGCTCCAAACTAACTTGTAAAGACGGATATGAAAACATTAACCAGTTCGTGTTACCAAATAAGGAGAACGCGTCCTGGTGAACATATGCATGACTATCTTTTTATGACTCAGTCAAGTGGTGTCTATTTTACGTTGATACGTTTATTTAATTAATTAAGGCGATTAGTACAAGAAACATGAAAGAAAATGTTACTCTCAGATCAAAGGTGCACATCAAGCAACTTCTTTTGAACACTACAGAGATTTCCCCCGAGAGGGTACGTGAAAAAGCGTTGAGACATCACTCGCTCAACGCGATACGTTAAATCGACCGTCTGTCGCCATTCATCTTTGTTTTTATACCTAATCTGTCGAGTCAATCATCTTAAAAGGAGGGGCTAAACCCTTTCGCTGCCAAGGACTTCAGCTTAAAGGCAAAACCTATTTGCCTAGGAGTTTTGCCGAAAAATGGGTAATAATTTGCAAAACATTCTGGAGACTTTGTTATTGCCCAAACACCAATAAAAGTATTTATTCCATGACCTGCCTCTTTGTCTCAGTTAGCTGAGGAGGTGATTATTCTGAATTATCCATCACAACCATATGGATTATCCATCACAACCGAGTCTCGATCTCACCTGTCATTGGTCATTGTCTTTGATCTCAGAGTACAATTGAATAATTTATAGAGGTCATCGGCATATTTATCGTTAAAGGCACAGTAAGCCTCCCGTAAACCATCACAGAGCTCCCCGAGCGTCTACATACAGTACAAGCATACTTCCATTTGAACGCTCACCGAACGGGAACATCCTGGCTGTTTTTGGTTAAAATAAACAATATATCCAGTTCAAATTGGTTAAATAGTTAGTACATACTTAGTGAACATATGATATTCTTCATTTAAAATCTTGTCATTATCCCCTCAGGTATTGCATATCAATTATTATATATAAAGTAATAATAATCAGTGAAAGTCTGTGAGTAAAATATATACCAGGGTTGTCATAGATTCATGCTATGATTATCAAGGGTCATCCTTACTGTGAAAGACGCCTTGTTCATCCAGGATGGCATGGCTCTGCTTCACATCCTCACAAACATGCCCCCGACCTTTGGTGAAATATGCTTGCAAATCCTTGACCAGATGGTGGCGAAGAAACACTTCTTGTTCTCGACAGACAGCTACCATCCGCAGTCCATCAAAGCACAGGAGAGAGAAAGGCGGGGGAAATCAGAAAAAATCATTGTCGATGGACCATCAACCAGGAAGCCTGGCGACTTCAAGCAGTTCCTAGCGAATGACGACAACAAAAAGCAGTTTTGCCAGCTTTTATTTCGAGTATGGAGTGACCAACGTGCAGCTTCAAGACTCGAAAAGACAGACATGGCAGTTCTGATCGTAGAAGGAAGGGCCCATAAATTGTCATCATCCAACGGAAAGGTCGAGGCACATGAGATTCATACGATCTACAGCAACCAAGAGGAGACCGACACAAGGGTTGTGCTGTATCTCCACCATGCCGCAGCAATTGGATACAAGGACGCTGTCGTCAGGACGCCTGATACTGACATATTTGTCATCCTGTTGTACCATGCTCATGAAATCAAATTGAACGTGTACCTAGACACAGGGTCTGGAAAACACAGGCGGCTGATCAACGTCACTGAGTTTGCTGAGTCTCTTGGAAAAAACTACTGTGCCGCACTTCTTGGGTACTACGTGTGGAGTGGAGAAGACTGCACCAGTGCCTTCAAAGGGAAGGGAAAGGTAGGACCGTTGAAGAAACTGCAGAAAAAACCAAAGTTTCAGGAAGCGTTCGCACGGCTTGATGACGAATGGAGCATCCACCATGAAGTGGACGAATCATTGGAACAGTTTGCCTGCGTCATGTATGGACACAGTCGGGAACTGTCAGTGAATACAGTTTGTGGGAAAATGCTCTGCAAAATGGTGGGTGAAGATGAAAAACTCACCGCGAAGTCCAAAGTCGACCTCGCTCGTCTGCCTCCTTGTTGTGCTGCTCTGCAGCCACACAACAAACGTGTGAACCACCGTGTTGCTCTGTACAAAAGAGCGCACATAGCCATTGTAGAGAAACCAAAACCCTATGATGAAGGCCAGGGATGGATGAGAAACGCAAAAGACTTACTGGAATCGATATGGTCATCAAAACCCATTTTGCCAGCGTCTTTGATTGATCTGTTAGCTGCTATTGATCCTAAAGACAAGGAAACGGAAGATGAAGAAGACATGGAAGTGGATGAAGTTGACTTTGACGCAATGTTTGAAAGTGATGAAGAGTTGTAACTGTCTCCTTTGTACAATGGTTCACTACCAGATATGTTGACAGACGCAGACATGATGAAGATTTGGTTTACCCGAGATTATGTCAAACATTCCTTTAGGGTTTTGTTGATATGAAATTATGCCAAACTTTTCGTGTAGGTGTGTTATTATGAGATGATGCCAAACACTCGTTGTAAGTGTGTTTGCATGAGATGATGCCAACTATTCATAGTAGTTGTTATTATGAGATGACACCAAACATTCTCCGTATATGTGTTACGAGTTCCCTGTATTCATGTTATTATGAGATTATGCTTAAACTATTCCTTGTATACGTCTCATTTGAGATGCTGCCAACTATTCTTGTATATTTTTTTTATTTTGAGATTACGCCAAACATTAATTGTGGGTGTATTATAATAGTTTATTTTTGATAACGTTTTTTTTTTTAAATCAGCACGTGATTTAACCGTTCAAATCAGTCAAGATAAGTTCAACAGCTTTCATGACAGAATTATCAATTTTGACTAAATGTTTAACACTTTCTGATTAATTGATATGATTAATATAGTTGTCTAGATGACTACTTGTATCTTTCTCAATTAGACACAAAGTACATCTATGCAATGCTATTGCATAGTGTTGATACTTTTACAGTAATGACCTAGGTAATAAGCTAAATTTTATGACATAATCATATGTTTCAATAAAGAGTTGATGTTTTAATAAACCTATTGCATACTAATTATTATGTCCTATATTTTGTTGACAACACTTTCAGCTATGCTGATTTGTCCTTATTAATATTATTGTTTGAATTTTGCTCTCTATTGCTCTCAATAAAATGTTTTTTGTTTTTGAATATTTTTCTTCACTTTGTATGGATAAAAATATTATTATTTGCAATATATCGTCTCTTAGCTTTGATCATGACATTTAATCGAGATAAAAGCATCATTTTCGGAATCAGCGCCCTCGAAAACCCCTAAATAGATGTGTCACTTAACCATATTACTGATTAGATAATTATTTTCTGTTGACGCCAAAGGACCCCCATCCGGGGATGTGTCACTTAACCATATTACTGATTAGATAATTATTTTCTGTTGACGCCAAAGGACCCCCATCCGGGGTGGCTCGGGGGCCCCTCTCGGTCGTTTAGCACAAAAACTGAGCTGTGAACATAGCAAACCGTTATCATAATACATTTTCCGATCTAGTAATGCCAATTAAAAAAATATTTAAGAGGTTGAAGGCACCCCTACTGAATCTACTAAACTAGTAACTGCACAGTTTCGAATGCATTGAACTGCGCAATCTCTGTAATTCGTTTTCTTAAGCAGTATTGATGACTAAATACAAAAGCAGATGTTTTATGGCGCGTTTACCGAAAAGACAAAAGGGGACTCGTTTCTCGTTTCGCACATGAATTTGATGACACGATTTGCGGTCGCTGAAGGTTTGGCCAGCAGAAAACAGGCACTTGCAGAGTTTGTGTCAAAAAGTGGTGTTTTTTAATGAAAACGTCGGAGTAATGGGATAAAAAGTATACACACCTCGTCCTAAATATCGTGCATAGTTTCCCTCGGGTAGATTTTCAGGTATTACCTCGCCAGAGGCTCGGTAATACCTGAAAATCGACCCTAGGGAAAATATGCACAATATTTAGAACTCGGAGTGTGTAACTATATATATATTCTGAAAGGTAAATGAATAAACAACACAAATAAAGCATTGAATTCCACTTCTGCTTTTATTCCAAGACTTGCAGCTGCTTTGAAATCAATGTGGTTTTTTTCAAATTTTCAAAGGAGTCATGTTGATCACAGGTCTTCTGATTTGCACAAAGATACTTCTTCTTTTTCTTCTTTGTTCAAGGACTTAGACTCCCACGTTCACTCATGTTTTAGCACGAGTGGATGTTTACGTGTATGAACGTTTTTACCCTGCCATTCAGGCAGCATACGCCGATTTCGAGGGAGGCATGCTGGGTATTTTCGTGTTTCTATAACCCACCGAACTCTGACATGGATTACAAGATCTTTTTTGTGCGCACTTGGTCTTGTGCTTGCGTGTACACACGAAGGGGGGTTAAGTCACTAGCAGGTCTGCACATAAGTTGACCTGGGAGATCGGAAAATCTCCACCCTTAACCCATCAGGCGGCAGCGACCGGGATTCGAACTCACGACTTCCCGATTAGGAGGAGGCTGACGTCTTACCACTACGCCACTGCGCCCGTCAACAACGATACCATGTTGATGATAAATGATACACATTAGCACACACACATTTCAGTAAAACACCCCAAAAAACAAAAGTGAATACATGATCAATGAGACACCTTATAATGATAAAAATAATTGACCAATTATGACAGTCAAATCACCTCGGCTGAAGAAAAAAACATACCACTCACTGACACAGTTCCCTGCCAATCAGTCTTTCTCTCATTCACCTGTTGCTGTCCATAGTTACACAAACTTGAAAAAACGTCAACTTACAGTTTTGCAGCACATCAAGAAATCAATTAACACTAGTAAATGGGTGACACCCACAGGTGAACAAAATCAGATTTTTTGCTAAATCGACCGAACAAAGGATTCCCGTATGACGTACGTAGATGGGGTTTCCGCCTATAAATAGACTAGAGATATTTTTGTACCCAAATGGATCAGTTTTGTTGTCAGTGAACTGAATGAGAACCAATGAAAAATCGGGATAAGTCAGCGACGAGATATCTTGTCGAGCATGGCAGCGAATGGTACGTAACTTCGCTGACGAGATATCTCGTCATGCAGGCAGTCTAAGGGTTAAAACTAGACTCTCATTAGTCCTTGTTTTATAAGGAGAAAATCGAGCCAAAAGCAGAGGGAGACTGGCGTGACGAGCTTTCATCATGACAAAATAGATGACGTAAAGACAGCAGGCCTGGTTAAGTCTTGAATTAGTCTTTGATTAAAACGATACTTACAACTATGTCTCAAAATAAAATTCTGTATATCTGAATGCAAAGGCGGAAAGCGAAAGCTATCAAAGTATTCAGCTCTTCCCCGTCCATCTAACCACACAGCGACCCAATGTTCCCCCGGCCCTGACGATCGATCGATGTTGATGATGAAGACACAACGTCGTTCGATATTCACGTACTATTTACGTTATGTACCAACGTTAAAAAACACACAATAACGCAACGTTGCTTTCATGTTGGATGAACGTAAATGTCACGTAAATTTCGAAACGTTAAAGACACCAAAAATGAACATTTTCGCAACGTCGTATTTACGTTGTGTGTTTGCTGGGTACTGTTTCCTACAAAAGGTGTATGGCCTACCATTTAAAAAAAAGTGTGGCCACCTGCGTCGAAAGTGAAGTGTTAGGATGGTGCTTCCGCTGCTGAATGAGATTGGTTTGCCCATGTCGGTGTTTAATACAATATCAACATAGTTGAACTGGAACCGACTCATAGGGATGTAATGCGGCTTTTCGAAGATGCGATGGAAGACCTCTCGATCTGTATCTGACATTGGTACGATTCTTAACAAGGGGGCCATGGTGTCACCCACCTGACGAGGGGTGATGAGATCGCAGTAAACGTAAACACTCCTGAAATCTTCGTTCAAATCCATCATGAACGCGGCGCAACGGTACTCCGGACCCCTGAAGGCTGATTCTGTCATGCCTAAAAGTCTCTGCAAGCTAGGACTAAGACGTGAAAACGAACCGGCCTCGTACATTGTAAAACTAGACTTTTTTGCGGTTCTATTGTAATACAATTTTAGTCTCGCTTTGTCCGTGTTTATTTTGTTTATAACCAAGGTATTCATGGTGTGCGTAAAAGAATCATTAGAGTCATACAACCCATCCGGAAGAAAAACCTCGCCCTTGTCTGCTTCAAACCAGGGTGCCACGTAGTTAAAGTGACACTCCTTCTCCCGAACATTCAAGTAAGTGTTGCTGAACTGGATTTCCGACATTCCATTTTGTATTCGCCGCTCAGAATAATCTCTTGCGGTAGTTTTGTAAAATAGTGACTATAGCGTTGTACTTTGGATACAACTGCATCGAATTATTGTTGGGGAGAGTGAGATAGACACTCATGGTTTATGATGACGGGAGCGTGAACTAAACAATCAGCTCTCGGCAGTAGGAGGATCGATGGTAGGGTTAAGAAGAACGTAGCCCAGACAACTTCCCAGAAGAGCCAGCCACAAAGTGTCGTTTCCGTGTCCGCGAGTCAAATTGAACAGAGAGACGCCTACAACCACACGAATAAGGAGCACCTGGCAGAAAAAGACAGCTTCTTTGTGTGGAACACGACGTCCGAAAAACTTCCAAAGTGTTTGGGGTTTCCTCATGCGCCGCCGCATCCATCTGGTCTCCATCTTCTTCTTTTTTTTCTACTTCCAGGTTGTTGCTGTTCAATGTTGGTTAGTTTGAATACTTAGTCAGCGCCGTCTGTGGAATCCACGAATTGAATGAAGAAGGGTAGCCGTACCATTTGACTAAATACTATTTTTGTTTACTTGGACTGGAGGCGATTTTAAGGCGTTACGTAATGCTTAAATATGTTTTCTATACGAGACACATCTTTTTCCCCCACTTTCTGGATTTCTTGGTGATAGAACGACCCAAGCAACTCTTCACCGTGATCGTCTTTCAACACGTAGGTAACGGGTAATGTCTTTTGGACGCGGCTGATTGTGAGCAGTTCTTCGATCGAAGAAGGGAGGTAACCTTTTTTTAAACTGACGTCTTGTCTTGCTGATTCGGACTCTGTGTCCGGTTTCCAATGGTTTTGCAACATCAACTCGTTTATTTGAAGGTAGTCCATATAGCGTCTGCCACACCTCTTCTTGGTTGAAAACGTTGACTCGCGCGGGCGGTCTCTTGATGCTTCAATGATATGTGTGGTTATAAGAGTGTACAAGATGGGGGAGTACTTGGAGGTATCTCAACGTGTTCTTCTTCGTGAAATATCTCCACAACTTTTTGATTTTCCTGTTGAAGCGTTGGGCGATTGAAGCTTTGGTATCTTCGTTTTCGGATGTAAAAGAAATCACTCGTTGTTTCGGCAGAAACGTTTGGAACGTTTTATTTAGAAATCCACTCCCTTTATCGGTTTGTGACTTTGAGGTTTTCGCCCTTGATCAAAAATGTTTTCAAAGGCGTACACCAGTTGGGATCTTGTTTTGTTTTTCAAAGGCATCACCCAGGTGTACTTGGATAAGACATCAATGACAGTCAGCAGATAGGCGAAGCCTTCGTTGTCTTTTTACATTTAGTCAAGTTTTGACTAAATGTTTTAACATAGAGGGGGAATCGAAACGAGGGTCGTGGTGTATGTGTGTGCGTGTGTGCGTGTAGAGCGATTCAGACCAAACTACTGGACCGATCTTTATGAAATTCGACATGAGAGTTCCTGGGAATGATATCCCCGCATGATTTTTTCCTTTTTTTGATAAATACCTTTGATGACGTCATATCCGGCTTTTTGTAAATGTTGAGGCGGCACTGTCACGCCCTCATTTTTCAATCAAATTGATTGAAATTTTGGCCAAGCAATCTTCGACGAAGGCCGGACTTCGGTATTGCATTTCAGCTTGGTGGCTTAAAAATTAATTTATGACTTTGGTCATTAAAAATCTGAACATTGTAAAAAAAAAAAAAATTCTAAAACGATCCAAATTTACGTTCATCTTATTTTCCATCATTTGTTGATTCCAAAAACATATAAATATGTTATATCTGGATTAAAAACAAGCTCTGAAAATTAAATATATAAAAATTATTATCAAAATTAAATTTTTGAAATCAATTTAAAAACACTTTCATCTTATTCCTTGTCGGTTCCTGATTCCAAAAACATATAGATATGATATGTTTGGATTAAAAACACGCTCAGAAAGTTAAAACAAAGAGAGGTACAGAAAAGCGTGCTATCCTTCTGAGCGCAACTGCTACCCCGCTCTTCTTGTCAATTTCACTGTCTTTGCCGTGAGCGGGTGACTGACGATGCTACGAGTCTACGGTCTTGCCGCGTTGCATTGCGTTCAGTTTCATTCTGTGAGTTCGACAGCTACTTGACTAAATGTTGTATTTTCGCCTTACGCGACTTGTTTTAATCTCTGAACGTCAATCAAATCAGCTTCCCACTGTTGATCTATTCCTCCCACCAGGAAGCGTCTCCTCGGGAATGTTCTTCGTACCGATTTATGAAGAGTATAAGCGTCTTGATAACTCAGCCAGTGTTTCAACTTGGAAATCTTTGGGTTTTTTAGTCACAGGTTTAAGAGCGTTAAATCCCTCCGTAGGAACCGGGTCGCTGTGGGGTGTAGTACGCCTGTCCGAGTGCCGTGTTCTCTTTTGCTTTTTTTGTTCGTTTTGTCATTTTGTGTTTAAATAGATGGTTAAATCGATTCCCACTCAATTACAGACATCGTCTTCTTCCTTCTCCTATCTTTCTTCTGTTGTTTTTAAGTCTTTTGTCTCCATCGTAGTGGTGTGTCGGCCGATATGAGTGGTACACTGGTTTCCTCTTCCTCCTCCCCTGCTCTTTTATGTCCCTTCTGAAGGGAGGTCAAAGCAACGTTTCTCGGAGATGTTGTTCTCGGGGGTGTGCTGAATGGTTCAGCGGGCGTCGTTGTTGTTGTTGTTGTCGTCAAGGGTGTCACTCGTGTTTGCGCTCGAATGAAATTCAAACGTTCAGGATTCCCAACTAACTCTTGCGGGAGGTTGATTTCCCTGAGAGCTTCAGCAAAGATGCTCCACCCGAGTGGTTCTGGTCGACGGCGTTTCCTTACCACATCGTGGACAAGGTCAACGAGATTTGAATTTTTAACAAGCTGATTTCTCCATACGAGTTCACCTCGCTGGTTCCACTTCAGGTCTGGGTGATTCTGGATGCGTTGTAGCAACCGTTCTGCTTTGTTTTTGAAGGTCTTTGAAACGCTCTCTATGACATCTTTTTTTCTACATTTCCCAAGATTGGAGGATTTATCTTAACATCTATTTCCTGTTTCTCTGTTGGATTCGTATCCTGAACAGTCAATGTTCCTAAAGGTTTGTTGGTATATTGTTCAAAACGTGCCCCATACCGTCTTAAAATGTACTGGTACGTGTTGGCTTTGTCTTCGATATTCAAATCAGTTATATCTAAAATATCTCGCATCTGCCGATCCATCTCTCTTAAACTCGTTGATGTTGCATCAGGTACAGGCGGTTCACTCCCGGAATTTGTTTGTAGTGTCCGCGGATCAACTAAAATCATTCTTTTCGCATGCTCCATGATGACTAAAAACTAAAGTCCCAATATTTCACCAAATATACCTAGCACGGGTTTCACCAGGGCTCCAATGAATCCTCCCTTTAGCAAAATCTGTTTCCGCCTTGTCATGGAGGTTCTTATCTTGCTGACGGCCCGTAGACTTTGTTTGTACCTTGACAGCTGTTTCTTCTGAGCTGAGGTGAGACGAACATTCCCTTTTAAGGAGTTGAGAGAACATGTACATAAAACGTTGATGAGGTCGGGGGCCGCGCCTTTTAGTAATGCCTTGATAAGTTTCGGTTTTGCGCCACTCAGCAGCTTTAACAGAGGTAAATTTCTCTTGATTCGAGCATACATGTTTCTATTTTTGCACGTACGCAATTTGAGGATCAGGTGGAAAAATGTCGGTTCTTAGACAAAGGTGATCGGGTGTGTCTTGTCGCAAGTCCACCAGTAAATAACCGTGAGATCTCAACCTCAACCTCAACCAAGTCTTTAAAACTTTCCTGCACTTACTTATTTGGCAGGATACATTTGTTTCGCTAAATGAGACATCTGTGATACGTCGTCTCTCGCATTTTTAAAAATGACGATGTAATGGCTGTTCCAACTAATAGTTCGCTGTTCTTTGTTTTCCCCAAAGAGGTTCTGAACAATATACATGAGGCTCATGTTCCGATGATTCGAGTCTTTCGGTCACTCTTTCATCCATTTCACTCATCAAGTCATCGATGATCACCAAGCGTTTCTTAGATGTGTCCCACTCTTCCATCGTAGGTAAGACTTCCACAAAAGGCACTCCTTTCAGTTGGTTATATCCCGATTGCCATTGACCGTAACACCATACAATCTCATCGGGATCGGGTGTCATCATGTCAGCAATCTGTTTCAAAAACCGCGTAACCCACATAGTTTGTTCCG